>NC_090733.1:120233438-120490888 GCF_036898095.1 Palaemon carinicauda | reverse complement strand
TGTAGTTACTATCAACTACCAAGCAGTTTATTTGGAAGGAAAAGACTAAGTTCAGAGCAATTTGGTCTGACCAAATTGAGGTTGTGGACACGGCCAAAAGGTCCGACCAACCTCAATACAGTACACTGTAATGGGGTAATGACAGTCTTGACTCTCGAGGTTCCCCGTACGGGAACGTGGGATTTTCAACGCATTGATGGGACATACTGTATCTCCAAAATAAAAAAGTCAACCCCAAATAGAATTTACCATATAGTGCTCACCACTCGATGCACTAGTTGAAGGCTAGGGAGATTTATGCATTTTGGAATAATAATGGACCAACGATACTGGGACTGGAGCCGGCAAAGGGAGCGCAGTGGCCGTAGTCGAGAGATCTGTCACAAGCATCAACTCGGGACCACTAGGTACAATATGATAATTATGATCATTAATAACTTCATTATGGCCATCGTCCTACATAACTGGAGTCTCAGAAGGCTCAAGATATGAAGATACTCCCTGCAAAACCCATATGGAGATACCACAGAATATCGTTTACCACAGCATTAGCCATTGTTAAGCACTCAAGCGTAACATAGATAATGATAAGCACAATGATAAGGAAAAGACAGTAAGCACTATGAGTGGAAATCCAGTGTCAAGTAATTAATGATCATAGAGAGATGAGGGGGACACCTCTTCTCTTAACAGTGTCCAGAAGATGAGTGAAGCCTATTGGCAACCGCGCATAGTGCCCAGGAGTGGGGTTGCTATGGTAACCAACCATGGAGCCCATTTTCTTTTATTTATCTGGCCATGGAAAACAAAACTAAAAATTTTACCCATTTTAACGACTCAGAAGTTTGTATCCACGTAGGAATAACTTGTTTATGGAGTTTTATGTTTTGTTCTTACCTAACCCTGATGAACTTCAAGGTATAACTTTACATACTGTACAACAAAAACTACATTTCTGAAATTTTAAAGGGAAAAACCATGTGACAATAAAATTGTTGAAACAATTTTCCATATAGTTGGTCTCTTTGGATTCCTTATCAAATACTGTTTATTTAGAGAAAAGTAAAATTCATAACCTTACCTCTTCATTGTACTCTTTCACATGTTTCCTAATAGCTGAAGTATCTACCCAGGTGACGTAGTCTTCTAAATTTCTGTAAAAGAAACCTTCATATAAAAAAAGTAGAGTACTAATCTTTTTTATACATTAGACCATTAATCATGCATTGACTTATTTCTATGGATACAGAATCCCCTTGCTTCACTGCCATAAATAACATTCATAAATCCATAGGCATTCTATTAAACATTTTGTGGAAGCATGTTTCATTTTGACTATCATGTTGTTAGCTGTAGAACATGACCCAAAAGGATTGAAGATGGTCAAGTCAAATCAAGCCTCACCACCCTTAAAACATATAACACTTTGGAACTAAAACAAAGTTGTATGCATTTTAAAAGGAAAATGAGCAAACCTACGATAATATTTAATGAAAAGATAGAGACCAAATAACGGATATGGACAAACCTTAAGAGATTGTTAATTAATATACGTACTTAGGAAAGACAGTGTTTCCCCAGGAAATCCCAAGAACAAAATTAAAAGAAGAATAAGCATGGAATGGATACAATAGCAAAATAAAATAGAGGATATTCTATCATGTAAGAAAATAAAATAGAAATGAGCAGGACATATAATGAGAATGACAGTTAATAGTTGGATATTAAGAGTCCCTAGAGACTGTATAAGAAGCAGGGGAAGGAAGAAAATGTGATAGATTAACGAGATTAGAAAAATTTCAGGGTATAAAGTGATATAAAAAGACCATAAACAGATGTCTGAGGTCTTTGTCCTACAATGGACTAGTTACGGCTGATGATGAGGTCTGTGTCCTGCAGTGGACTGGCGATGGCTGATGATTATATGTATGTTTATAGTATATTAATTTAATAATAAATGGAGGAGATATAGCAAAACTCGCAGAACTTTACACAAAATGTTTGTAAGAATGCTCTATAACTACAGCTTGGAAAATTTTTTATCATACTAATTAACAAAAAGGGAGATGCAATAGACCTGAAAAATCACAGCCCAATAAGTTTATTCTCAGTAATATACAAAATATTTACAAAGATTATATTAGGCAGAATAGAAAGACAGCTAGATTTTAATCAACCCAGAGAGTATGCTGGATTTAGTAAAAGTGGGTATTCTACAACTGAACATATCCATGTAATTAACCAGCTAATGGAAAAATCAACAAACTATCACAAACCACTACATGTGGCATCTATATACTATGAGAAAGCTTTTGTTCCGTTAAACCTTCAGCAGTAATGAAAACCCTTTAAAAGCAATAAATAGATGAATCTTATGTAAGAACACTCGAAGATATTCATATGGGTAGTACAACAATCTTAAACCTACATAAAAATAGTGAAAAAATCCAAATTGAGAAAAGAATTTAGACAGGCCTCATTTCTCCTAAATTATTCACAGCATGCCTAGAAGTTTTTAACTTTTTGGGTTGGGAAAATGTAGGAATTAATAATACTTGGAAATACCATTTGTTGCAGCAAATGGTGGAGTGGAAGCAGATGTACGTCAGAGAGTGAATGAAGGTTGCAAAGTGTTGGGGGCAGTTAAGGGAGTAGTAAAAAATAGAGGATTGGGCATGAATGTAAAGAGAGTTCTATATGAGAAAGTGATTATACCAACTGTGATGTATGGATCGGAGTTGTGGGGAATGAAAGTGATGGAGAGACAGAAATTGAATGTGTTTGAGATGAAGTGTCTGAGGAGTATGGCTGGTGTATCTCGAGTAGATAGGGTTAGGAACGAAGTGGTGAGGGTGAGAACGGGTGTAAGAAATGAGTTAGCGGCTAGAGTGGATATGAATGTGTTGAGGTGGTTTGGCCATGTTGAGAGAATGGAAAATGGCTGTCTGCTAAAGAAGGTGATGAATGCAAGAGTTGATGGGAGAAGTACAAGAGGAAGGCCAAGGTTTGGGTGGATGGATGGTGTGAAGAAAGCTCTGGGTGATAGGAGGATAGATGTGAGAGAGGCAAGAGAGCGTGCTAGAAATAGGAATGAATGGCGAGCGATTGTGACGCAGTTCCGGTAGGCCCTGCTGCTTCCTCCGGTGCCTTAGATGACCGCGGAGGTAGCAGCAGTAGGGGACTCAGCAGTATGAAGCTTCATCTGTGGTGGAAATGTGGGAGGTTGGGCTGTGGCACCCTAGCAGTACCAGCTGAACTCGGCTGGGTCCCTGGTTAGGCTGGAGGAACGTAGAGAGTAGAGGTCCCCTTTTTGTTTTGTTTCTTGTTGTCGTCGGCTACCCCCCAAAATTGGGGGAAGTGCCTTTGGTATATGTATGTATATATGTACTATTTAGTGAATCATGGGAGGAATTGCAAAAGATGATAGAAGACTTGAATAGAGAAAGCAGAAATGTAAACAAAGTGAATAAGAGTAAACAAAGATAATGTTCAATGAAAATACATCCAGACAACAAATAAGGGTTATGAATGTACTGTACCTCTGGAGATTGTTAATGAATATATTGTACATACTTGGGAGAGACAGTAAGTGTTTCCCTAGGACTTGAGACCAAAATTACAAGAAGGATAAGCATGGGATAGAGAGCTTTTGGTAAATAAAATGAGCTTATGGAAATTAAAATACCACTCTCTAAAAAGAAAAGTATTTAATTGGATGGTACTATCAGTTATGCTTAATTGATAGTCTTCTACAACCAAATTAAGATTGTTTTTATTGACTTTTTCACCCAACCAATACTTAAGGATAGGTTATGTAGCCTAGGTCTGGCAGTCCGAGTTCTCTTAAAGTAGTGCCTTTACGGGACACCAACCGAACTCATACGGATCATTAGTTACTTCACTAAGTGAAGAAACAATGAATGATTAAAAGCTTTAATCCATGATTGATGAATTTTGAGTTTTGCTACAAAGTTAGGAACCCACAATAAAAAGACCTGTGTCCAGCGCTCAGAGTGAGAGAACAAATATAAAAGTCGGCATTATTTGCTTATTCAAAACGAAAGTAAGGAGAAAAATTGTTTTTAGGGTAAGGTCCCTATCGGAGACTATTCTTGACAGTTTATAGGGAGCTTTCTTTAAGAACAACATCTTGGTCACATCTCAGGCTGGAGGTTGAATCTCACTAGGGAGACATATCTGTTGCATACCTGTACTTCTAATAATCATGGATAATTCTCATGAGGAAGAAATATCCACTCCTCTGTCTGAGAACCAGGCTCAAGCCTGAAAGATACCCTTTTACTGCTAAGACTAAGGTGGTTTTACCTTAAGAGTGTGAAGTTGTGAAGACATAGTAGCATACCTAATATCACTCTAAGTGGAGCTTGAACTGCTGAGAAAGAGGTCCCCTAAGAGCACATGTTTTAATAGATACAGTACTGTGTATTAGATTACGAAGATCTGAGGAGAAAGCAAAGTAGCATGCAATCTCGCCGTCTCCTCCTTCATCTTCAATAAAGGATTGGTCAACACTTTCCCACACAGGGAGAAAAATGGTAGGAGTGATTTATATGAAACCCCCATCGACTGGTCTTAATGGACTAACCATTCAATAAGGGAAAAGGAAGGGTAGCGGGCCTGTTTTCTTCCAACTTTTATTATGTACAAAGTCAGCCAACTTTGTGCCGGAGATAGGGAACACAAGGTATGAACATTTGCTCATACAGAAGTTTCCCTCTGTTCAGTGAGCCCCACATAGAAGCAGAATGTGTGTGGAATTTGCGCCCCGTGAGCTTCTTCATCAGCTATCCACTGTCAGTCTGGGAAGACAACTGAGCACACCTTATGTCATCAATAGCTTTGCGATACTGAACAAGCATGAGCGAATCCATGGGATCACATAAATCTCTGTCACTTGTTAAGCGCACTGCTGTGTGCATATCACAGGCTCGCTAATCTAAAGCACACTAATGTGAGAGTTCGCTGTTGTGTGCTCTTAGAATCTAATATTTTGACATTTTTCTTATTTCTATTTTTCAACAACTTAAACACAGTTATCTTTTTAAGCAACTGTAACTTCTTGATATATAGTCTATAAAACTTAAGGGGATCATCTGCCATTAAAGCCAAAATCATTACATATCAGGGTTTATATAATTTCAACATATGTTATTTGTATTTTTACTCTGGTTATTCTGCATAAGTTTTCTGGGATCGGACAAAAATCATTTCGTTTATGAATAAAGATAAAAAAAAAAATTTTTCTCTTTTGATTTTTCTCGAAAAATAATGCATTGAATTAAATATTAATTGCTATAAATAATGCTCATGAGAGTAGAAATATTGCTCAGAGGAATTTTCTTTATCTTGTTTTTTTTATTATTCTAATATTTATATTTTCTTTATTTTATTCAAAATTTGAAAATTACACAAATATCAAATAACCTTACAATTTAAATTCCTCAGAATAAATTATTGCGGTTTTATTTCTCTTTCAAACGGGTCTTTGGATTTGAAATATCTTTGTAAATTATGGAGAAAAGTAATTTGGAATGTCTATAACTATGGAGCCAAGACATCGCCCCTCAAAGTTTTGCAACAAGAATACGAAGAACCATATCACAATACCACCATTAAATTATTCATTGTCAATGATAATTAGAAACTATTTTCAATTACTTTAAAAGCAACTAAACATACTTACTATATAGCTTTCTATACTAATTACCGCAAACTTGACCCAAGTCATTTCCCCCCCCCCCATCCCAAAGGAGCACAGTACTACTCACTCAAGGTATGGGTATCCAGGAGGTGCCACCTCCCACTTTTTTGCTAAGTAGTCTTGCAAGAGCTACCTTTACCCTATACTTACGATTCTTCTTTTGCTTTTAGGCATGATAAGGATACCACTACATTTTACTAGCACTATAAATAGCAATAAAAAAGTGACCACACCAAGAGCGAAAGGCTCAACAATGCTTTTCACTAGTGGTTTCTGGTATTCACCGAGACAATGAGAGAAAGTGTTCAGCTGCTAAACATACTATTTATAGTGTGATATTTTTCCCTATTCTATAAGAATAGCATACTTATCATAGCTTACTAACCATAAGGCATTCATTTAATACAACAATTATTAATCATGAACACGATACTATATATTTTCCAAAGGCATAAAATCACAAAATCTTCAAATATAACACCCTGGCCAGGTTAGCTTTAAACCAAAAAGAATCTGTCATTTTTATTCGGTTACTAAGCTGGTGCTTAAAAGCATATGAAATTGGGTAAGTATTGAAATATGACAAATTCGTGGATAATTTGTATTTTTCCTAACTATACAAACCCTAGCTATTTAATAGGGGTTCTTACTTTCGGCGTAGCTGAAATAACGAGCCATTAGAATTTTAACGAGGGTTTACTACTCCACCGCTAGTTAGCGGGTGGTAGGGAGGGTAGCTTGCTAACCCCCCCCCCCCCCCCCTCACACACACCTGTGCTTGAGCTCACTTTGCTTGGAGGTAGGACTTCAAGGGGGATAGGGCTGGTGGGCAAGTTTGATTAAATAGCTAAGGTTTGTATAGTTAGGAAAAATACAAATTATCTACGAATTTGTCATTTGTTCCGTAACTGACAAACAAACCGCGCTATTTAATAGGGGTGACTCACCCATTAGGAAGGGTGGAAAGTCGCGGCCAGTACTGGCTTTTGGCTTTGCCCGGGGACTCATTATTTGAGTGTGTCAGCACTCAACAATAAGGAGTCCTTGCACCTCGCTAGAATCTTGCAATGCAAGGACTGCAGCCTACGCAAGCTGTGTGTGAAGGTATAATAAAGTGTGACTCGTCATAGGAAGATGACCTGTAGTCCTTTGGATGGAAACTTTAGGCTAGGACTCTCCCAATACCACCTCGTCAGGGTATGGGGACGTGACAGTATTAGCTTAATACTAGGAACACAAGGGAACATGGTTAACCTGCAGTGGTTTGAGGTCAGCTGTGCAGAGAACCCAGGATGCTGCTTTCCCCAGGAGAGGGGAAGATGAAGAAAAGAATAAGGACCAGACAAACCTTTTCATTCATGCAGACTAAAACCGGGTAACAATGCCCTCAACCTTCTGCTACTTGTCCACTAAGGAGCCTGAGGTTCTAAACCAGCTGTTGTGCAGCCACCACAGGGCCGATAGAGAACGTATCGAGCCTCCCGTGGGTCACGTCTTGCAGGTAGTGGACTGTGAAGGTCGTCTGACGCTTCCACACCCTAGCCTGAAGAACCTGCGTCACTGAGAAATTCTTCTTGAAGGCCAGGGACGTAGCTACGCCCCTGACATCATGTGCTCTAGAGTGTCGTGACGGAGGAGGGTCTGGATTCAGGAACCGATGGATCACCCTTCGAATCCATGCCGAGATGGTGTTCTTGGTGACCCTCCTTTTAGTCCTCCCCGTGCTAACAAACAATGCCTGCACCTGAGGACGGACTGCAGCTGTTCTTTTGAGATATAACCTCAGACTCCTTACTGGACACAGTAGGAGATGGTCTGGGTCATCTGTTACAGAACGAAGACTCGAAATCTGGAAGGAGTCGAACCGAGGATCCGGCACCCCCGGATTCTGAGTCTTAGCAATAAACTCAGGGACGAATTTGAACGTTACCTCCCCCCATCCCCTTGAATGGGCGATGTCATATGAGAGACCATGAAGTTCACTGACTCGCTTGGCCAATGCCAAAGCTAGTAGGAACACCGTCTTCCAAGTTAGGTGGCGATCTGAAGCCTGGCATAATGGTTCATAGGGAGGCCTCTTAAGAGACCTGAGACCTCGAACCACATTCCATGGAGGAGGTCTCACTTCCGACTGAGGGCAGGTAAGTTCATAACTTCATATGAGTAGGGAAAGTTCCAGTGAGGAAGAAATGTCCATTCCTTTGAGCCTGAAGGCTAGACTTAAGGCTGAGCGATAGCTTTTCACTGCCGAGACTGAAAGGCGCATTTCTTCCCGCAAATACACGAGGAACTCCGCTATTATTGGAATAGTGGCATCGAGTGGAGAGCTACCCCTTCCACGACACCAAACACAGAAGACTTTCCACTTTGCCTGGTAGACAGATGCGGATGATTTTCGAAGATGTCCAGACATCCTAATCGCAACTTGTTGCGAAAATCCTCTCTCAGCGAGGAGATGCTGGATACTCTCCAGGCGTGAAGTCATAGCGAAGCTACGGCTTTGTGGAAGATGTTGGCATGTGGTTGTTTGAGTAGATCGTGTCGTGGAGGGAGTTCTCTCGGAAGTTCCGTTAGGAGTTGCAGAAGGTCCGGAAACCATTCCACGTGATGCCATAGCGGAGCTATGAGGGTCATTGAAAGATTGACCGATATTCTGGTCTTGTTGAGCACCCTCCTCATCAGACAGAACGGGGGAAAGGCGTACACGTCGATGTTGTCCCACCGTTGTTGGAAGGCATCTTGCCAGAGCGCCTTGGGATCTGGGACTAGGGAGCAGTATAGAGGAAGCTTGAAATTCAAAGCTGTCGCGAACAGATCCACAGTCGGGGGGAACCCCTCAAAGTCAGGACTTTGTTGGCTACTAGATGATCCAAAGACCACTCGGTACTCTCACTATCTGAGACGCTCTGCTCAGATTGTCGGCGCGCACATTCCTCTTGCCTGGAATGAAGCGTGCCGATAGTGGAATCGAGTGGACTTCGGTCCACCTCAGTATCTCTACTGCAAGATGGGATAGCTGCTTCGAAAAGGTACCTCCTTGCTTGCTGATGTAAGCCACTACTGTGGTGTTGTCGCTCATCACCACCACAGAGTCACCCACCAGGTATTGTTGGAACTGCTGAAGGGCCAAGAAAACAGCCTTCATCTCTAGAAGATTTATATGGAGGCACTTTTCTGATTCTGACCACTGGCCTGAGGTCCTGTGGTGTAGAACATGGGCTCCCCACCCTTTCTTTGAGGCGTCCAAAAACAGCATCAAATCTGGGGGGAGGACGAGAAGGTCCACTCCTCTTCGTAGGTTCTCGTCTGTCACCCACCACTGGAGGTCTGTCCGTTCCGCAGGTCCCACAGGAATCATAACATCCGGGGAATCGTAACCTTGATTCCATCGAGACTTGTCGCCACTGGAGGGATCTCATCCTGAGGCGACCGTTGGGAACTAGACGAGCCAAAGATGAGAGGTGACCGAGGAGACGTAACCACGACTGGGCTAGAAGCTCTTCTTGTCTGAGAAAAAGGCTTACAACCTTCCTCAGCCTTGCTATTCTGTCGTCTGATGGGAAGGCTTTGTGGAGATTGGTGTCTATAATCATGCCTAGGTATACCAGTCTTTGAGTGGGAAGCAGAGAGGACTTCTCGAGATTTACCATGATCCCCAGATCCTGGCAAAGTCCCAGAAGTTTGTCTCGGTGCCGAAGAAGGGATGACTCCGAGTCTGCTAGGATCAGCCAGTCGTCCTGATAACGGAGGTGACGGATGCCGATCCTGTGTGCCCACGACGATATTAGGGTGAACACTGGTGAAAACCTGTGGTGCTGTGGAGAGACCGAAACACAGCACCTTGAACTGGTACTCTTTGTTGTCTAGGCTGAATTTTAAGTACTTCCTTGAAGATGGATGGATTGGGATATGGAAGTATGCGTCCTTCAGATCCAGTGCGCACATTGCACATAAAATCTTGAGGTCTCACTGCAAGTCTGACCGTGTCTGCGGTCTCCATGCTGAACGGAGTTTGCTTGACAAACCTGTTCAGAGCCGAGAGGTCGATGACTGGTCTCCAGCCTCCAGACGCCTTCTTTACAAGAAAGAGTCGACTGAAGAAGCCTGGGGATCCATCGAGGACCTCTTGGAGAGCGGCCTTATTCAACATGGTCTGGACTTCTGCCCGAAGGGCCTGCCCCCTTGCTGATCCCATGACAAGGGAGCTCAATGACACTGGATTCGTCGTCAGGGGAGGTAGAGATGTTGTGAACGGGACGCGATATCCCTGACTGATTACGGAAATCGTCCAGGAATCAGCCCTGAGTTGCTGCCACCTGTCTGCGCAGCTTTGAAGGCATCCCCCCACTGGTGGACATGCAGGGAGATTGCCAATCCTAGCGTTTGCGGCCTCGGCTGCTCCCTCTAGGATTCTTCCCTCCCCTGGAGGGCTTCTTGCCTTTCCTGTCCTTGACAGGAAAGGGCTTAGACACCACTGTCTTCGCTGCCGTTGTCGGTTTCGTGGTCTTGGTAGGACGGGGCTACTGGGGTACTGGAGGTTTATAGGGCTTGGATGTCAAAGCCCTATGTAGGAGGGAGTCTTGGTGGGACTTCTTCCACCTCTCAGCGGCATGCTCCACGTCCTTAGGCTCAAAGAGGTTCGTTCCCATCACGGAAGAATGTCTGAGCCTGCTGATCTTGGTACTAGGGACCTTTTGATGGAACCTCTCACACACCACATCCCGACGTTTCAGGATGGTGTTTGCCCACAAGTTCGAGACTTGGTGGGCCATAAACTTGATCGTGCGAGTGCCTGAGAGTAAAAAAGTCTCCATAGCTTTCCTGGTACGTTCTTTTGATAAATACTCCGAACGTATCAGGATACCTAAGGTCCCTAACCAGATATCCAGCCACGAAGTGGCCTGCATGGCACACTTCGCAACCTTCTCCTGATTAAGGATCTCAGTCGCCGAGAATGAGACCTGCCGGTTGGAGAGTCTCTCAAGAGGGACTCCCCTGGTAAGCTCTTCCAATGAATGGTGAAGGGGAAGAGCTAAACAAGACTCCTCTAAGATCTCGAAGTACAGTACCTCCTCTGCTGTACACGAGGAGGTGGGAGAAGCTTGTTGCCGGCACTGGATCGGCTGGAGGAGGCTAGCTCGGAGAGCTGGACTGCGATCTTGTCCCTGGTACTCTTAACCCCTTGAGATTAGGGCAAAGCTGCACTGGCCTTCGAGGGTTTTTGAGTCCCAAACACTCGGTCCAAGACCATGTCTTTGCCCTCTCGAGGAGGAATCTCTGGGTCAGCAAACCCATTGAGAGTCCTCATAAGGGTCAGAACCTGCCAAAATGCATGTTCTGACTCCTGCAGCTCTCCTCCTGAAGGACTAGCAGCGAAGTCTCCTGTCCCCAAAGGCTCTTCTTGGGGAGACTCACGGACGTTCTTCGAGTGACTGGTTGGCTCCGGTCTAAGTCTAGACGAGGACTTTGGTACTGTCTTGGAGTCCTTCGACTCCCTCCTTGGAGGGATGCAGGACTTCAACAACGATGGAGGTAGGCTCTTCTCCACCCCTACCCGAGAAGACTTTCCAGCGCGAGGTGGGGTTTCCCTCATTGGTGCGATGGGGGAAGGCCTCAACTCACGTGACTCCCCTGAGGACGGGAAGTCCTCGTCCAAAGAGGAGGGAGAAAAAGTCTGGGGGGGAGGGGCTTGCCTCGTAGGCTTACGAGGAGACAGCTTAGTCCTCGGAGAAATCACCGCGTCCAAAACTCCTCTTTTTCTCTTCAGGGGAGTAGATGCCGCCAAGGATTTGTGGCCCAGTTCAGAGAAAACAGGCTTAGAAGCCTGCATGACGGCTCTGATCAGTGCCCCAAACCAAGGCTGCTGGCTGACAGCTGCGCTGTCAGACACTCCCTCTGGAGGGACAGGGATCGACTGATCCCTGGGAGGAGTTTCCAAAGGGGGGTTCGCCTGAAAAGAAAATTGACAAAGAAGAAATGTCACTGGACCTTTCTGGAACCTTCCCCCCTACCGGCGAGCGCACTGTTCTGCGCTTGTGGGGTGTGGGAGGGGGGGTGTTGATGGCGATCTTGCCGCGCGTTGTCCTGCAGCCTCGATGGGGAATACCCGGGGTCGCGCGCGGGAGACTGTTGGCGCGATGGCGATTGCTGATGTGCGAGGGTGCGCGCGGGCGAGCAATGGCGCGTAGGAGCGTGCGCAGGAGACATCAGAGGGTGTGCAGGAGACATCAGAGGGTGTGCAGGAAGCAGATTGTGCACTCGCGCGCGCAGGATCAGGATGAAGAGCCCGTGTGAGCGAGGGATCGTGCGCTCTAGAAGATATCATTGGGCGCGCGCAGGCGCGCAGCTGGACCCTGCGTATGTTGGCGCGCTTCTTGTGGGCGCACATCAGGCTGGCGATGCATCACTGCTGAGGGAGATGGGCGTGGGCGCGTGTAGGTGAATGCGCGCGATCGCGCGCTGGCGAGGGATGGCGCGCAGGTGAAAGCAGACGGCGCGTTGGCGAGCGCTGGTGAGTAGGGGAAGTCTTAAACTTCCCTACTGCACCCAGATCCGAAGATTGTGGGCGCGGAGAGCGCTGGCGTACAGGAGAGCACTGGCGCGTTGGTGAGCGTTGGCGAGCGCTGGCGAGCAGGAGAACATTGAGGGCGCGCATGTCGCGCAATACGCTGAGGGAGCGCAGTGGCGCGCTGGCTATCAGGTGAGCGCTGGCGCGCTTTATCAGGAACATTGGCAACAGGTGCGAGCTGGCGCGCAGGTGAGCGCTGACGCGCTTTATCAGGAACATTGGCAGCAGGTGCGCGCTGGAGCGCAGGTGAGCGCTAGCACGCTATATCAGCAATAGCAGGAGAGCGCTGACGTGCTATCTCTGAAACCTCAATGAGGTTAGGAGAACGTTGGCGCGCATGCTTGGCATGGCGCTTAAGGGACGTGTGTGCTAATTTGCGCGTATGCCCTTGTTGCCCCGAAGGGACAATTGCCTGTTTTATAAAAACAGGTTTAGTTGGCGCCCACAGCGCATCAGCAGCCAGGAACGGCGACGGCAGGTCAGCAGGTCTGACGGATGGAAGGTCGGCGTGCCCTTTGTAAGGACGACCTTCCACCGAAGGGGATCGCGAACGATCCGTAGAGAGGTCCAGGGTTGTAGCAGGAACAGTTGGAGATCGATGACGAGGCTCCTCTGCGGCGGACTGCAACGATGATGATGAACCGAAGAGTGCCTCCTCACACCCTTATGAGGTGAAGGAAGGCCTCTCCGGCGAAGAGGAAGGCGAGCCTTACGACGTATGCGCCCTCTGGGGGCCCTTGGGTCAGCAAGCTGACCATCAGCAGTCCTCCGAAGAGGAGTCTCTGTGAGTGAACTCCCCCGAGGGGGAGAATCACCAGCAGGAGAGACTGTTGGACTTAGTTCCTCCCTCGAAGGTTGAGCAGAGGGAGAAACTAAGCCTTCAGCTACAGCAGGTTGAGAAGTTGCAGAGGTAGGAGATACCGCATCGGATACCTCTGCCACCACAACGTCGACAATAGACAGAGGATTAACCTCTGCCAAAGTCGGCAATTGTTTGACAGCGGCACCCAACCGGATGATGTCAAACAGGCTTCCTTGGAGGGCGAACCTTAGAGCCCCAAGGAAGACCAAAGCTGGAATAAATCAGTTACATTGACATTAACATTTAAATCCTCACCCGGGGGAAGAGGTGGAGCTGCCTCGCTAGGGGAGGCAACGCCATCTCTCGAACCCCGAGATCGGGAAACAGAACCATGGTCTACGCTACCCCTCGACGGTCTCTCGGAAGAAACCGATCGAGTGGGAGCTTCGGAGGAGGTTTGGGCAACGGAAGAAGAGTCCTTGGGATTTTCTCTTTTCAAAGAAATCTTCGAAGGAGAAATATCCCGCCTGGACTTCTTCTTCTGTAGCCGAGAAAACCTCTCCCACTGGGAGGTAGACCACTCCCTACACTCAACACACTTATTACTACTATCACACCGTTGGCCCCTACAGTAAGGACAAAGGGTGTGATGGTCTGTCTCGACCGCCGACATAAATGTACCACAAGGGCGGTCGGGTAATCCAGGACATTTGCGCATTTTCGCAGAGGCCAACTTCGCACACAAACCTGTAGGAGAAAGAGCAGAAAGACATTAATGGCTGTCAGAGAGGGGAGGGTGAGAGCGGACACGTCCGACTACCACCCGAGCCGAGAGCAAAGTGAGCTCAAGCACAGGTGTGTGTGTGAGGGAGGGGGGGGGTAGCAAGCTACCCCCCTACCCCCCGCTAACTAGCGGTGGGGTAGTAAACCCTCGTTAAAATTCTAATGGCTCGTTATTTCAGCTACGCCGAAAGTAATAACCCCATTAAATAGCGTGGTTTGTATGTCAGTTACGGAACAAATATTATTTGAACATTTGCTTTAAAATTTTGAACATTTTAAGAATGTATTAAAAATAAAAGAATTTACCTGCTGACAAGAAATGCTGGATCCTTTACAACCTCTGCTCCAACCCTTACATGTCCTTGTTCAATAAACGTTATTGCAGTCTTAAGAGAAGGCACCATTTTTGTTCGAACCATAACACAAGGAAGACGTCTTCGGCAAAATGAAGATGCACTGACTTTGTCGCACAACTGCAAATTCCATTTTGTAGGAATTATACCCATTGAGTACCTGGAATAAAATTCAATCAAAACCACCTTAATCAAAAAGTTAAATGACGGCAGCATCTTGTTTAATCATAACATACGGAAGACTTTGGTAGCAAAATGAAGATATAATGACTCAACTACATGTATGAATTGAACCCATTCCAAACCAAATAATGAAAACAAACCACGCCCAACTTATTCAATATTTAACGTACTAATACAATGGCATCATCTTTCAGCATCTTGCGCACTATTGCCACCTGTGCAGGCATCCACTAATGGGGTCGAGATGTCAGCCCCTAGCTGCATTTGTTTTATAATCTACTTTTCCAACATTCCCATTTCCTTTCTTCCATCTTGCTATCAAACCACTTTTTACTTTTATTTCATAGTGTAACAGCAGGGTTCCCACTGTTGCACTTGAGCACTGAATGTCTTCACAGGCCCTATAATAGTGGTTTTTGACAAAGGAAAAACCTATTTCTGGGGAAGTGCTGTGTGTTCTCAAGGACTTCCCTGGATCATGGATTCCTATACGACATAAATACCAAATAAATATTATCTCCCCTGCTTTAGGGCTATTGTGTATAGGAGAAACCTTCAAGTTCAGGTACCATCAAACTTGACATAAACGTGCCAAGCTGAAACCGTCTAGCTATGGGTGACATTACTACATCATTACCAAGAAGCACTGCTATAGCTGGAAACAACACTACCTGCTCTTTAACTTGCGCCTAGCCACTATCTTCCATTCCAAAGTGAGAATCAATTGTCCTACTCCCATGCATGAGGTTAGGGATGAGTAGTGTGGCCTCCAAGGCCTAGTACCAGAACATTATTGAGTGTACTTGTATACCATTCAAGGATAACCGTCTACCACCAAGCAACAGCCTACAAGATGAGAAAACTAATGTCTGACTCTCACCTCATAATAGATGACTTCGGAGAAAATTGAGTGCCTGTCATCACACTTCTATTGAAAGACCTGACTGAATTGATTTTTCTCTTAAAGTTCCCCTTGTAGGGGTTATAAACAGGCCAAGCACCACACAAGAATGCTGTACTGCTTTGATTCATTTCAGATAGTGTTTAATGAACACCCATGCCCAGACTTATGTCCTGAAATTGCATATTAGCAAAAAACGCTAGTGAAGCAATAATTTTTCTCACATTGCGAGTTTTAAGAATAGTGACAAAATCAGCTTAGCTTTTTGAATTAGAAAAGTCCTTAGAATATGGATAGCTCATGTTGAAAGGGACTTATTGGTCTTGATATTTGGAACAAAGTACTTTCTGAGGGCATTGACCTCTATATGTATAGTTGTAAGACAGACACCAGACAGAAGTTACTAACAGTACTTCTTGACTGTAGGGGTGTAATATAAAACAGATTATTAAAAAAAAGGTAGGACTTCAAGGGGGATAGGGCTGGCAGGCAAGTTTGATTAAATAGCTAAGGTTTGTAAAGTTAGGAAAAATACAAATTATCTACGAATTTGTCATTTGTTCCGTAACTGGAATACAGACCACGCTATTTAATAGGGGTGACTCACCCATTAGGAAGGGTGGACGTCCCTGCCAGTCTGGCTTTTTGGCTTTGCCCGGGGGCTCGTTATTTGAGTGTGTAAGTACCCAAGAAATAAGAAGTCCCTGCACCTCGCTAGAACCTTGCTACGCGAGGACTACAGCCTACGCAAGCTGTGTGTCAACGTATGAAGAAGTGTGACTCGTCCTAGGAAGTTGTCCTGAAGTTCTTTAGATGGGAACTTGTAGCCTAGGACTTTCCCAATTCCACCTCGTCAGGATATGGGGACATAACACTATTAGTCTTAATACAAGGAACACAAGGAAGCATGGTTTACCCGCAGTGGTTTTAGGTCAGCTATGCAGAGAACCCAGGATGCTGCTTTCCCCAAGAGAGGGTAGGATGAAGAAAAGAATAAGAGCCAGTCAAATCTTTTCATTCACGCAGACTAAAACCGGGTAACAGTGCCCTCAACCTTCTGCTACTTGTCCAATAAGGAGCTCGAGGTATATAACCAGCTGTTTGCAGCCACCACTGGACCGATAGAGATCGTATCGAGTTCCTGTGGGTTACGTCTTGCAGGAGAAAGGTTGTGAAAGTCACCTGGAGCATTCACATCCTTTCTTGTAAAACCTGCGTCACAGAGTAGCCTGCTAAGAAGGACCAGGGGCATAGTTATGCCCCTGACACTGTGGGTCGTCATGTCGAGATGATGTTTCGGCGATCCTTCTCTTCTCTCTCTCGGAGTTGACAAGAGGGACCCGGGCAGGCTGCTGCCGTTTTCTTTAGATAAGGTCTCATACCTCACCTTGAGGTACAGTAACGGATGATCTGGATCGACCATAATCTAGTTGAGACTTGTGTAGGATCCGTCACCTCTGGAGACTGTGTCTGGTGAGATACTCAGGGACGAAACTGACCCTTGCCTTTCACCCTTCTCAATAATGGGCGATGTCAAAAGAGAGACCATGAAGTTCCTTAACTCATATGGTTGCTGTCCGAGTGTGTAGGAACATTGTCTTCTTAAATCAGGAGGAAATTTGTTGCCCGGTGAAGTGGAACACAAGGAGGTCCCTTTAGGGATCGGAGATTGAACCATGTTCTGAGAGGAAGGTCTCAATTCCGACTGAGGAAAGGCAAATAGTAAGTCCGTATGAGTTAGGAAAAGTCTATCGATGAAAGGGTGTCCCTTTCTTTCAGTATGAAGGTGAAGGATCAAGGTTGAGTGATCATCTTTACCTATCGAAACTGAATAGGGGATCTTTTCCTCTTGCATATACCTGAGGATTCCGCTATTACTGGAATCGAGGTATCGAGAGAAGAGACACTTTCCCATGACGCCCACCCCACAAGACGTGATACTGCCTGGTAGACTGATGCTGAGGAACTCCTCAGGTATCTAGACAACCTCTTCGCCAAGAGGTATTGGGTAGTCTTCAGGCGTACACTCATAGCAAAGCTATAGCTTGTGATAGGTGTCGAAGTGGGTTGTCTGATATGGGAAGAGGGTTCTCTTAGCAGCTCTATCAGGAGCTGCAAAAGGTTTGGAGACCTTTCTGCATAATGCCAAAGCGGAGCTAGGAGCGTCCTTGATAGGTTGACCAATGTTCTAGCCTTGTTGAGTGCCCTTCTCCAGATAAAACAGGGACGAGACGTAAACGTCATTGTTTTACCCACCGTTGTTGCCAGAGAGCCTTGGGGTCTATGGCTGGTGAGCAGTTGTAGCCTGAGGTTTAGGGGCATTATGAACAGACCCCCTAGTTGGAGGACCTCGTAAAGTCGGGACTTTGTCGGCTACATGGCAATCCAAAGTCCATTCGGTATACCTATCTGAGATGCTGTGCTCAGATTGACGGCGAGCCTGTTCCTCCAGTCTGGAATGAAGCAGGCTGAAAGTGGTACCGAACGGGCTTTGGCCCATCTTAAGTGTTTATACTATTAAATGGGAAGATTCTACAAGCCAGATCCTATTTGCTTGTCGATGTGAGTCTCTATGTGGTGTTTCGTCCGTAACATCACTGAGTGGTCTGTTAGGAACCAATGAGTTGGCCTTCATCTCTTAAGAGATCTAAGTGAAGGTACCTTCGGGCTCTGTCCAGAGGGCTGAGGACGTGTGGTGCAGCACTATGGTCCCTCCTTTCTTCTTTTTCCAATTCCAGTCTCCTTGAATGGAAGTCGTTCCCGTTCCGAGAAGGTTTGGTGGAGATTGGTGTTTAAAATCATTCCCAGATACACCAGTCTCCTGGGAGGGAAGTAGGGAAGATTCCGTAGGTTTACCCTGATCACTGGATCTTGGGAAAAAGACTTCAGAAATTCCAGTGTTAATGCAAGGTTGCCACTGAGTCTGTTAAGGTTGATCAGTCATCCCGAGAGAGCGGAGACGGAAGCCGATCCTGTGAGACCAGGATGGGTGTAATGGAAAGACCGAAGCACAGTGCCTTGAACTGGTGTTTCTTGTTTGTCTAGACTGAATTTCCCAACCTTCCTAGATGGATGGTTTGGACCTGGGAGTAAGTGTCCTTAAGGTCCAGTGTACAAAAGAAGACCTGAGGTCTTAACCCTCGATCGAACTCCAACATGGAGTGGGCATCGAACCAAAGGGACAGCTCCTTGGTGATCCTTTTGTATGGAAGATTGTCGACGCTGGAGTCTTGACTCGTGTCGTAAAGGAACAGGAGCTATATCCAGTGTAAGGATTCTTCTCTGAGAGAGAATTTCTTTGGAAGGAAGGCCACGCTTAGCCTTACCACCCGCCCTGATAGGATTGATGCTATTCCTTAGAATAGAATTAATCTGCCGAATGTTAACCACTGATTAACCGTTGGGCTGTGCAGTTAGAGAGTGCTCGCAAGTAGTTCCCTGTTGGCAAGCCGTTGATGAGGGTTGTCGAACATTTAACGATCACTTTAGCGTGATGGCAAACGGTCAGTAGCGAGAAGTATGTTGTATAACTTCTAATCTAGGAACTACAGGAAGCGGTTGACTAGTAAGTTCGAGTCATGAACTGCTGGCAAATAACAGATGACCATGAATCGGTGGTCTGCGCACCAATGGTGAATTCGAGAACAGCCCGCTGGTTATGATCCCCCCTGTTTGGTCAGAGATGAGCAAGCTGAAGATAGGCTGGTCAGAGATCAGCGAGCTGAGTTCAATGATCGAAGAAGGATGAGCTGCCCATCGGTGATCTAGTGATCAGCAAGCTGATGACTGGTTATTGAATAGCAATCGATGATTGGAAATGCTAGCAATTGGGGATCGTTAGTCATTGGAGGGACTAGAGGTCACAGATCAACATAAAGCTAGCAATTGGCGATCCGGTGATCGGCGACCTAGCGATCAGTAAACTGTGAAGTAGCCATCAGTAAACAGTGATCTAGAGATCAGTCTGTTGATGCTTTTCTGTTTGCTGCCGCCGGTCTGTCAAGGAAAAAAGAAACTTTAGAAGAGACAGGGACCAAGGATTCCCCAATTCGATTCTTTTGTAGGATAGAATCTTCGGGATCTTGAATCCTCTGCGGAGCCTCATTCCTCTTTCCCCGGTGGCAATGTTTATGTGCTTGCGGGGAGGAATGGGGCAATGCTGACCTGTCCAAAAAGTTTCATTCCTTTTTACTGACAATTACGCGAGTGTGAGTGAGTCTGGAGCGATGGCACACAGGATGGTGCTGGTGCTTAAAATTTTCCTGGAGAGCAGGCAAGTGCTGGTTCTTAGACAAGAGCTGGTGCATTGGATCAGCTGGCGTATGAATACGGGGACTGTAACTGCGCAAGAGGGCGCAGGAAAGAGAGGAAGATTGCTGGTGCGCCGTAAGGCATTGTGTAGTTTGTGCATTCTCCCTAGAATGCATCGAAGCGTGTGATTGGTTGCACAAGAGTGGGAGCATTGGCGCGTGCATGAGAGTACTACATGGAGATTGTTCGCGCGTGCGTGCGAAAGACCATCGGCTCACGCACGTTGAGGACCGTCAGAGCGCACGGAAGGCTGTGTGCTTGCACTAAAGATTATTGGAGCGCGCACACGCGAAGGCCGTCGGAGCGCGTCCGCGCGTAAGGCCGTCGGTGCGCTTGCACGGTAGACTATTGGCCACGTGCAGGATACCATAGGCGCCCGCGCGCAGAAGAAAGTTGGCACGCACACACGCAATACTGTTGGTGTGCGTGCGGGAGACCCCCAGGTGCTCGCGCGGGGAAGAAAGTCGGCCGTGCGCGCGGAACTGTTGCTACACGCGCGTGCCAGACTATGAAGCGGGCGCAGGAGCATTGGCGCTTGCGTGCTTGTTGGCGCTAGTGCGATTGTTGGCGCTAGTGCGATACTTGGCGCTAGTGCGATTGTTGGTACTAGTGCGATTGTTGGCGCTAGTGCGCATGGAAAATCATCGGCGCGTACTCTCTTACCAGAATGTTGGCACGCGTGCATACGAGATTGTTGGCGCGCGCGCGGAAGACTATCGGCGCGCGCACTTAAAACTATTGGCATGCGCGCGGGAGACCATCGGTACCCGCGCGTGGGAAAGATCGTCAGCGCTTGCACACGTAAGAAGATCGGCGAGGGCGCGCGGGAAACCATCGGTACCCGCGTGCAGATGATCGTCGGCGCTTGCGCGCGTAAGAAGATCGTCGGCGCTTGCGCGTAAGAAGATCGTCGGCGCCTGCGCGCGTAAGAAGATCGTCGGCGCCTGCGCGCGTAAGAAGATCGTCGGCGCCTGCGCGCGTAAGAAGATCGTCGGCGCCTGCGCGCGTAAGAAGATCGTCGGCGCCTGCGCGCGTAAGAAGATCGTCGGCGCCTGCGCGCGTAAGAAGATCGTCGGCGCCTGCGCGCGTAAGAAGATCGTCGGCGCCTGCGCGCGTAAGAAGATCGTCGGCGCTTGCGCGTAAGAAGATCGTCGGCGCTTGCGCGTAAGAAGATCGGCGAGCGCAAGCGGAAGATCGTCGGCTCTTGCGCGAGGAAGAAGATCGGCGAGCGCGCGCACGCTTCACGCACTAGTAGGTTGAAGGGTCAGCTGGCAGGACGATCAGGAACTGGGATGTGCCCTTTAAAAAAGGGCGGGCATCCCCCGATGAGGACCGTAAGCAGGTCTGCTTTAGAGTCCAGGACCGAAGTCCTTGTTGCCGCGCAAGGTTGCGCTGGTTGATCGGTAGGTCAGCTGGCAGGGCGATCAGGAACTGGGATGCGCCCTTTGGAAGGGCCAGCATCCACCAATGGGACCGTAAAAGGTCTGTGTTAGAGTCCAGGACCGAAGTCCAAAGGACCACGTTGCAGCACAAGGTTGAGGTTACTGGAAGGTCTGGTTGATCCTCCGAGGAGGAGTCTCTATGCGAGGCCTCTCCCGCAAACGACAGAGGTGACTACTTCGTAGAAGAGACTTGAAGACACTCGTGATGACGCCCCTTAGGGCCGTTGGATCAGCAAGCTGACCTTATCAGTAGCGATCCTCCGAATAGGAGTCTCTATGAGTGGCCTCTCTCGCGAACCAGAGAGGTGCCACTTCGTAGAAGAGACCTGAAGAGGTTCCAGGCGATGACGATTCCCCTGCGGCGGCTGAGTTAACGGATATATGCTGACGGGAAGACCGATGGACCAGAGAGGAGAGGCCGTTCCCCACGAAGTGAAATTGTGCTGGCCTTGCTACTACGCAAGTGTCGTTGTCGTATATCACACACACAGCACAAACACTGAAAAGAAAACTTACTACATTTCTATACACAAATATATACAAAAACATTAAGAATGTTTATACAGTGATACCTCTACATACAATCTTAATTCGTTCCAGAAACTACTTTGTATGTTAAAACGATCGTATGTTGGAGCAAATATTCCCATAAGAATAGATGGTAATTTATTTAATTCATTCCTCAGCCTAAAAACCCATAATAAATCCTTAATAAATGGCTACACATAATTACACAATACATTAATACAATGTCTGTATAATAAATACATATTACAAACCAAAAAAAAGAATAATAATAATGAAATAATAAATAAAAAACGGGTTGTAATGTAACACTTTACCTTAGCGACAGTCCAGCGCAGGTGTAGAGACTTCTACGCAGGAGGAGACGGAAGATCAGCGAGGAGGTAGGGACGGTGACTTTGTACGATAACGTGTACGATAACTTACACTACGTGAACTTCAACTTAACTTAGCTTATTTTTTTTTCCATTTTTGTAATTTTATATTTTTTTTTTATATTTTTCTTTTCTTATTTTTAATTTTCATCACTTTCACTCGATTCGGTCTTCCTTTTCTTTGCTTCACTTTCTTTCTTTTCATCACGATCACTAGACCGTTTTAGTAGAGATTTTTTAAAGAAACTATCGAGTGAAAGTTGCTTTGTATGGCTTTTAAGGATTTTTCTAAAATGCGTTAAGCAAACATCATCGAACTGCGCAACAACACGGCAAACCTGAAGTTTCTGTGGGTGATGCTTGTCGATGAAATCAACAACGTGTTGATGATATGCCAACATCTGTTTTATTTCCGCCGTACCTAAGATTTCGCCTACCTCCTCGATCTCCTACGACTCACTCAACTGCGCTTGGAACTCGTCATGCTGCATGGCTTGCAGCTCCTTGAGTTCCTCGGTGGTGAGCTCTTCGTGATGCTCATCGACGAGTTCGGTGATGTCATCTTCATCCACCTCCAGACCCATGGACTTTGCCAAGGGATACAATCTCTTCGACGTCTTCCTCGGCGGCAAGCACAGGTTCATTCTCGGGGCCAAAACCTTCAAAATCTCTGGGAGCAACAGCATCAGGCCAAAGCTTCTTGCAAGCGGAATTCAGGGTCCGACGAGTTACTCCCTCCCAAGCCTGATCAATGATGTTTAAGCAGTGCACGATATTGAAGTGGCTCCTCCAAAATTCACGCAAAGTTAAGTTGGAGCTTTGCGTGACATTAATGCACTGCCTAAATAAGTGCTTGGTGTACAGCTTCTTAAAATTAGAGATGACTTGCTGGTCCATGGGCTGGAGGATAGGGGTGGTATTCAGTGGAAGATACAACACCTTGATGAATTTGTATTCGTCGATGATATCATCTTTGAGTCTGGGGGGGTGAGCGGGTGCATTGTCCAAACAAAGCAAGCACTTCAAAGGCAAATTCCTTTCCTGAAGATACTTCTTAACAGCAGGGCCGAAAACTACGTTTACCCATTCCACAAAGATATGCCTAGTAACCCAAGCCTTAGAATTAGAACGCCATAGAACATGTAGCAGGTCTTTATCAATTCTATGTGCTTTAAATGCCCAAGGGTTTTCGGAATGGTAAACTAACAGAGGCTTAATTTTGCAGTCCCCGCTGGCGTTGGCACAAAGCGCAAGAGTCAACCGATCCTTCATTGGCTTATGTCCAGGCATTTTCTTCTCTTCAGCGGTAATGTACGTTTGACTAGGCATCTTTTTCCAAAACAGACCGGTTTCATCACAGTTGAAAACCTGCTGCTCTACGTAACCTTCCTCCGCCACGATGCTTTCAAACTTTTTAACAAATTCTTTAGCAGCCTTAGTGTCCAAACTCGAAGCTTCTCCATGACGAACAACTGAATGAATCCCGGTCCGTTTCCTAAATTTCTCGAACTAACCTCGAGACGCCTTGAATTCCTCTGTCGTAGGATCGGCTGAACTCTCCCCCGCGTCACCCCGAGAGCGCGCCGCCTTCAAGTCACTTTAGATAGCGCTGGCCTTCTCACAAATGATCGTTTCCGTGATCGTATCGCCAACAATCTCTTTGTCTTTGATCCATATTAACAAAAGTCATTCCATGTCTTCAAGGGTAGGGCTACGACATTTAGAAATATTCGTGATCCCCTTCGAAGGTTTCACTGATTTAATGGCTGACTTCTGTTTTATGATCGTCGACATCATCGACATATTCCGGCCATATTGTTTAGCCAGATCGCTAACACGTACACCTTGCTCATGCTTTTCTATGATTTCCTGCTTTAATTCTAATGAAAGCATAGACTTCCTCTTTTCTCACCACTGCTACTACTTCCGGAACCGAAACTAAGCTTTTTAGGACCCATGATTACGGAAAACAGAAAACAACACGTGAAAAAGCAAGATAAAAAACTGTTAAAACTGAGCGAATAGAGGACAACCACACGATGCGGACGCAATGAGAGGACTGATCAAGGTGATGCTCGATTGGCGTCCCTCTGATGTGCTGCCGTCTAGCGGCGTCAACAACAAACTACGCTGCACGGTTTCGAGAAAATTCCACGGGTAAGCGTATTGTTTACATCGTATGTTGGAGCAACACTTCGTATGTTGAGACAGAAATTTGGTCGAATTTTACTTCGTATGTTGGAAAATTCGTATGTTGGGACAATCGTATGTAGAGGTTCCACTGTATATATATACAAGTATAAGAAAAGGTAAGTAAAAGACAAAAATTAATGGCAGTCCAAAATAGGTGAGGAGAGAGAGAGAGGAAACAACCGTTCTCGCTCCGAGCCAAAAGTAAAGTGAGCTCAAGCACAGGTGTGTGGGGGGGGGGGGCCCTCCCCTACCCCCGCTAACTAGCGGTGTGGGTAGTAAACCCTCGTTAAATTTTAATGGCTCGTCATTTCAGCTACGCTGAAAGTAATACCCCTATTAAATAGCGTGGTTTGTATTCCAGTTACGGAACAAATGACAAACTTATAACAAAGTTTGTATTTTTCCTAACATACAAACCCGAATTCTTTACTATAGGAGATATTCTAGCGCGAGGTGGAAAATACGGCAGAAAAACCTTAACAAGGTTGTTAACGACCGGGCCGGTAGTTATCCACCTGTTAGGGGTGGGGGACTGCCGGCCGGTGGCTACTAAATACCTTCAATCGGATTCTAGCTAGGACTATCTTAGGGGGAGGTGACGGAGGGAAGATTTGAGTAAAGAATTCGGGTTTGTATGTTAGGAAAAATACAAACTTTGTTATAAGTTAGTCATTTGTTCCTACACTAAATACAAACCCCCATTCTTTACTAAAGGAGACTTAGTCTTGAGGTCAGGGTGGAAGAAGGGTTCCCTATTCCTAGGAAGATAGTCCTCAGACTAGACTCTATTGATGAACAAATCTCCCATTAACTTTTCTCTGTAGATCCCCAAAATCTTAGCACGACTGAAGGTTTGTAATTAGGTGGAAACAAATGTTTCAGTATGAAGAGGGTCAGGAACAATGACTTGGACCCTTTCTTACATAGGAAACCCAACCTTGAAAAGGAGAATCCTCATGACTACGGGTATAACTTATACCCTGTGAGAGGAGTCAGATGAGTTTCATACCTTACTTCCATTGGTGAGTCCAGCTGAAACTGGTTACAGACTAGGATATCCAGATGGGAGGAATCCTCGATCAATGGCTACTGTCCCCTGAAAGGGCGCAAAGGTACAGTAGTTCAGCACCTGTTGCCCTGCCACAATATGCCCTATAGAAAAGGTGTTTCGAGACCAATGTGTCACATCGGTTAAATAGTGAGAGGTGAATGTAGATTGGCGCTTCCAGACTCCAGCTCTTAAGACTTGGGAGACAGAAAAATTCTTCTTAAATGCCAGAGAGGCAGCCACTCCCCTAACTTGATGGGCTGTGGGTTGAACTGCCTCTGGGTCTCCGTGAATGGCTCTCGCAATAACTATCTTGAGCCAGAAAGAGATGGTATTGCGAGAGATTCTCTTCTTTACCTTATTGGTATTGAGGAAGAGATGACGGAGGCGTGGTCTGAAAGGTCTGGTGCGCTTCATTTATTTCCTTAGCGCCCTGACTGGGCACAGTAGCATTTGGTCAGTATCCTGTGTTACCTTATTGAGGTTGGAAAATTGAAATTCTCTAAACCTCTCATCGGCTGATGAAGGATTCTGAGTTTTGGCCACAAACCCTGGCACGAAGTTGAGCGAGACTTCCCCCCATCCTCTAGAATGGGTGACTTCGTAGGATAGACCATGAAGTTCACCAACCTTTTTTGCCAAGGCCAGTGCTACAAGGAAAATGGTCTTAAGGGTTAGAAAGTAGTCAGAGGCCCTATTTAAGGGCTCATAGGGAGGTCCCTTCAAGGAACGTAAGACCAGGGACATGTCCTAAGGTGGTGGTCTAATCTCCACTGGGGGGCAAGATCTCTCAAAACCTCGAATCAACAAAGTGATATCTTTTGAGGTAGAAAGGTCAACTCCTCTCAGTTTACGGATGAGGCTTAAGGCTGAACGATAGCCCTTAATTGCCGAGACTGACAGGAGTTTCTCCCCTCTGAAGTACACCAAGAAGTCTGCCACTAATGGAAGAGAGGGATCGAGTGAAGACACGCATCGCCCTCTACACCAAGCTGCAAACACTCTCCATTTTGCTTGGTAGAGGTTTGTGGAAGATTGGGGCAGGTGCCTGGACATGTGTTCAGCCACCTTCCCTGAAAAGCCTCTGCTTCTGAGGAGAGACTGGACAGCCTCCAGGCGTGAAGCTTCAGGAAGTGGATTCTCCCGTGGGGGATACCACTGTGTGGCTGCGTCAACAGACGGGGTTTTGGAGGTAGAAACCTCGGCACTTGAACCAGCAGGGAAAGGAGGTCTGCGTACCACTTTCTGCTTGGCCACGCCGGAGCTATCAGCATTAGTTTGCAGTTCCGGGAGATCCTGAGTTTGTTGATCACCCTTCTGAGCAGGCAAAAGGGTGGAAAGGCATATGCGTCCAGGTTGTCCCAGGAGTGTTGAAGGGCATCCTGGATCGCTGCCTGATGGTCTGGAACTGGGAATCCGTAGCGGGGAAGTTTCGCATTCAAAGAGGTGGCGAACAGGTCTATTGTGGGGAAACCCCACAAAGCTATTACTGTCTTCGCTACTCGAGGATCCAAAGACCATTCGCCACTCAGCACATGGTGATGCCTGCTCAGTTGATCTGCCACGATGTTTCTCCAGCCCGGAATAAACCTTTCTGTGAGAGCAATGCTGTGACTTTCTGCCCACTGGCAAATCTGGACTGCTAACAGACAGAGGTCTCTTGCCAGAGTACCCCCTTGCTTGTTGATGTATGAGACGGCTGTGGAGTTGTCGCTCATCAGAACCACCTCTCGTCCTTGAAGATCTTCTACAAAGAATTTTAGGCCTTTCAAGGCTGCTAATAATTCCAGATGATTTATATGGAGAGACTTCTCTACCGGAGACCAAACTCCTGATGCTAATTTCGGGCCTAGGTGGGAACCCCATCCCCGTAGCGACGCGTCCGAAAAGTTTTAACTTCGGATTGGGGCTTTGGAGGGGAATGCCCTTTTGGGTATTCTCTCTGGTCGACCACCAATGAAGATCTTGTAACACCAGATTCGGAACCTCCACTGCCAAGAATGGGGAATCTGTGTTTTGAGACCAATGAGTCTTCAGATGCCATAGGAGACTTCCCATTCTCGACCTTCCGCCTGGAACTAGTTTTTCCAGGGAGGAAAGATGGCCCAGAAGACACTGCCACAACTTGGCTGAAGGCGGAAGTGGATGTTGATGGACATACCCAGATAGTTTAAGACTTGGGTCGGAGTCAAGCAAGACTTCTCTGCATTTACAAGGATCCCCAGGTCCTTGCAAAGGCTCAGAAGTCTTCTCAGATGATCCAGAGCTAGTTCCCTGGATGAGTCTAGGAGTAGACAATCATCCAGGTATCTTAGCAAACGAATTCCGTGCTTGTGAGCCCACAAAGATACGAGTTCGAAAATCTTCGTAAAGACCTGTGGGGCAGTCGAGAGGCCGAAGCACAGGACCTTGAACTCGAAGATTCGACCCTGAACCAGAAAGCGCAGAAATTTCCAAGATGTGCGATGGATCGGCACTTCGAAATATGCATCTTTTAAGTCCACAGATGCCATAAAGTCTCCTGGACGCACCGCTTGGGTCACGGAGGCAGCCGTCTCCATTTTGAATGGAGTTTGCTTTACACACTGGTTTAAGGTCGAAAGATTGATCACTGGTCTCCAACCTCCCGAGGCTTTCTCTACTAGAAAGAGGCGACTGAAAAACCCCGGGAAAGCGGAGACCTCTTGAATGGCGTCTTTTAGAAGCATGCTCTGGATCTCCCGAGCTAGAGCTTGCTGTTTCCCAGGATCCCGAGGGATCTGGGAGGACAAGATCGGGGGAGGAGTTAGAGGAGGAGCAGAGTCTATGAAGGGGATGTGGTACCCCCAACGAAGCACCTTGATGGTCCATTGCATGGCCCCCATAGCCTTCCACCTCCTCAAACTCCCCTGCAGGCACCCCCCTACGCACTGTGAAGGGGGAGCCGTGACCCTATTTCTGTCTAGGGTTCCTCTTCCTCTGCCTTTAGCCTTAGGAGGAGCCGACTTTCCTCTGCCCATCGGTTTGGGTATAAAAGAGGGGCGGCTGAGGGTCTTGGCTGGCAGTGGAGTTGCGATTGTTGCTTTGGGTTGTGGAGTTGGCTGCTGTTGCATTGGGCGAAAGGAAGCAGCCTTTTGCATCGCGGTGTCCTGCGTCTCTTTCCTCCAAGTATCCAGGGCAGAGGAGACCGCCTGCTTAGAAAAGAGGAGAGGTTGCAGAAGATCAGAGTTCCTCAAATCAGACTTTTCAGTCTTACCGATGCTCCTATGAAGTCTGGAGACTACTGATTCTCTCCTTTTGAGAATCCAGTTGCCCCACATTGTTGCAGCCGTAGCAGTTAGGAAGTCCATTGTTTTGGCCCCGGCTGCCAGGACTTCCTGTAGGGACTGCATGGAGTTTTGGTTTGAAAGGTCTTCGTGACTAGCTAGGTAGTAGACTGTACCTGACCACAAGTCAAACCAGGATAATGCCTCCAGAAGGGACATTGACGCTGCTTCCATTGCCGAGGCTTCTGTGGCGGTGAAAGAGACTGGGAGAGAAGAGAGTCCCTCTGCAGAGCAGCCCGGCGTGAGCCTTGCTGTGAGGGGATCCAGTGTCAGAGGAGAAGGGTTGGCGTCTCTGACCTTGTAAAAACGCCTTTGCTCAAAAAAGGAAAATGCAGAAGTTTATGGGATCCTTGAGACTTCAAGGAACCCGTTTCCCCCGAGACGGCCTGCGAGACCTTCCTCAGACGGCCTGCAGTGTGAATAGACCAGGGAAGTTCGATTCTGGCCTTAGGGTTTGGTGGAGGACAACATAGTCTGTCTAAGGATGAAGCGCCGGTATGTCGAGGTGACAGATGTAAATCTCCGAGGCCTGAGATATTACACATCGTTCTTAGAGCCCTCAGATAGGCGGACTCTAAATTTTTTGATGGTTGTTCTTCCGAGGAATCTTTCTCTCGCGCTAATTCCTCGCGAGGGGGGGCGATAGAAGCCCGAGTGTCTGAAGGTAACGGCAAAGTAGCATACTCCATTGCCGATATTCCCAGGGAAGGCTGGGCACTAGCCAATGGCGCCACGCGTGCCTGATCTTGCCTGGAAGTTGATGGTTTAGGCGAAGGTGACCGAATTAACGGTACTGTCTCAATAAGAGGTTGCATTGATCGGTGGTCTGTACTCAGCCGAAGAGAAGAAGGGTTGAACCCCTGCGTCTTCTTCTGAAGTTCTCGTGAAGCTCATATTCCGTAACTCGTTAGAAAGTACGGGAACGGGAGCTGTTCTGTCCGACCCGCGAGGGCGAGGTGAATGACCCCACGCGGCTAAGTCCAGAGTTTTGCGTGATCGGGAGGTTGAAGGATGGGAGCGCTCTCTCTCTGTTGATATAAAGCGACGACGAGAAGAAGAGTTCTTTCTCCCTTCCCTAGAGCGCTCTGAGCTCCTCCCGATAAAATGTGAAGGGGAGGAATCGTGCTCAGAGTGCTCTCTTTCCTTAGATTTAACATCGCCCCAACAGGAGCGCTTATTGCGCTTACGAGAAATCTCTCATGACGAAGAGCACGAATGTATCGTAGAGCTCTTCTTCTTATAGCGCCTAGATGATTCCTCGCGAGAGGGAGGCGATCGCGAAGCAGAACGATGGCGCGAGGATGTACTCTTCTTATGTTTATGACGAGAGCACTTATCGCTTCTCGGCGAGACATTTCGTGGAGACAGAAGGCGAGGAAGAGCTAGAACGATGACGTCTCTTCCTATGTCGCCTCTCTCTCCGACGAGACTGTCTGGGCAAAGGAGAGCGAGCTCTCCTTTTCCTCTTCTCTCTCTCTCTCCTATCCTCCAAGGATGACGAATACGATGAGGAGGAGGAGGAGGAGGAGGAGGAGGAGAAGGGGGAGGTATCACGATGATCGCGCTTGCGACGTTGTTTCGTAGAAGTGCAAGCATGGAGCGAAGTAGGTTCCGCGAGAGCTGAAGTTCTTACATCTGCTGACACTTTAGCGGCCGCTGATTGGGCTGACGGGATGTAGGCGAGGTCCGGAACTCCCGAAGGTTCCAAAACAGAATGGACCTGAGGTAAAACCATGCCTGCGAGGAACTGGTTCCACACTTCCACCGAAGGAGAACCAGGAAATCCAAGGGCAGGCCATACCGCTCGTACGTTATCTGGAATAGAAGTGGTAATAGAATTATTTCCGATGATGGAAGAAACTGTCCCACTGGGAGGGGCAACTTGATCCGCCTGACCCGGGGGAATGGGAGTTAAGTCAATGGTGCCGCTCTTCCTTGGCTTTCCCCCGGAGGAAGGAGGCAAGGAAGAGTCTGAAGGAAGAGATTGAGAGGCCGAAGAAGAGGCCCGAGACTCCTTACCTTTCGATGGCGAACCTGGAGGTAACGAATCTTTCTTGGATTTCTTCTTCTTCCTCTTCATGAACTTATATCCCACTGCGTTGGTGACCATTCTCTACATACTTGGCAGGGGGAGCCTTCAGAACACCTATGACCTCTACACGAAGGGCATAGGGAATGAGGATCCACCTCCGGTAGTGACATGAATGTGCCACAAGATTTCGGGGGAATCCCAGGAGACTTCCTCATATTAGAGGACATCACATCTAATAAAGAAAGAAAAGAAAAAGTTATCAAAAATAAAACACTAAAGAAAGGCTAGTCTGCCAGTCAAACAAAAGCAGGAGCAGCTGTGTTACCACTGCGACAGCTAGAATTGGATTGAAGGTATTCAGTAGCCACCGGCCGGCAGTCCCCTACCCCTAACAGGTGGATAACTACCGGCCCGATCGTTAACGACCTTGTTAAGGTTTTTCTGCCGTATTTTCCAGCTCGTGCTAGAACATCTCCTATAGTAAAGAATGAGGGTTTGTATTTAGTGTAGGAACAATCATAGATTTTTGTGAAGTCTTTATCTTTAATAATAATGTGATGCTCAAGTAATTTCCAACCAATTGGGTGAAAATTTTCCTTTGGTTCCCAACCATCTTAAGACAGCAGAATTCAGTCCCCAGCAGACTCTTTTGAACACAGTGTTTGCCATGTTCTTTTTGGAAGAGAGGGCTATTAAAGTATCCCAGTTTGCCACCTCTGTTGTAGCAAGCTACTTTGTCAGCCTACCTATGAGGCCTTACAGAACTTAATCAAAGCAAAACTTGAAGTAAGGTGCCAGATCTTGGCTGCCTTGATCTGGAGAAGGTTGAGGTAGAGGAATTCCTTTACAGTGACACTCTACAAATTCCCCCCCCCCCCCCCAAGCTCTAGTCCACAATGTCAATGCAGAGGCACTTCACTACTACAAAAAAAAAAAGAGGAAAGATTTCTTAAGAAAGATGCCTTCTTTCACAAGGCTGAAGTCTATAAGAACCAGCAGAAGGCTCAAAATCAACCCGTAAAGAGGATAGCTCCTTTTTCCCATCTCAAGCCTTATCTTTCACCTAAGTTCACTTGTATGATGATCTACCCCCCCGCCACTCATAAAAGTGCTGCATTTTCCAGAAACTCCCAAGCATGTCTGCAAGTCCACCTTCAGTATGGACAAGCATACATACACACTCACACTCTGAAAAAACAGAGAAAGGATATTATCAAAGTCCAGTTCCAAGAGCCAATAGCATGCCGGTATTAGATGGAAGTAGGAATCAAAGTGATTGTTCAGAGTATCAGCAGGGGGGGGCCTTCCCTGCTACCGGCCAGTAACTGTCAACACATACCGACACCTTATTAAAAATTAAATGGCAGCGTTCCAGCTGCAAAAGAATCATCTAATTAAAGGACGAAGGTTTATATTGTGTAGGAACAAATTCAAAATTTTAGTGTATTGTAATGATGATGTATTATTTAATAATAAACAGTACTGTATTGTACTTACAATTTTTCTAAAAGTTTGCCGCTGGCTTCAACTCTGAAAGGATCATTTCTATCCAAATCCTTTATTTTTCGTGAAAGTTCACGAACTTCGAACGCCATTTTATTATACCTGAAAAAATTAAAATCTTGTCAGTATATGTGTACTGAACATCTAATGTAGGTGATGTTGACAGACAATGTATGTAAATAACTCAGAAAATATCACAAATTTTAAAAGTAACTTGTATTTTGTCAAACAATACAAACCTGATTCCTTTAATAGGAGTACAGTATTCTCTCAGCTTGGCTAGAACTTTGGCTGTTAAAATTCATTATGAGGATTTGGTAGTTACTGATGGGTGGCAAGGACTGTTGAGGAACAGAGACAAGAGTAAGCTTTTAGGATTCATGAAGATGTTGGAGGGAATCTTTGAAAGTCATCGACAATCTGCAACAGGATCCAACTGAGACTGGTCGATGGTCAAGAAAAGAGTGACTTAAGCACTGGGGAAACCAGGAAGCCCAGACTCAACGTCCTACACAACATGCTCAGGTTCCCAAGAACATTCCCTCTCCCCAAGCACTATCAGATCAAAACACCCACGGATCCCAGAAGAGAACCCCTCTCAAATCCATGGCATCAGACCAAAACAAGAGATCTGGAGGGACTGAAACGAAACCAGTCTCATCATAGAGACGATCCCCCTAACCAAGGAAAATTATCTTTCAACTACAAGAAGAAGGAGCGACATGAGACCCCTATCACAAGACTTAAGACTGACGAAACGCCAACGTAAAAACCACTTAGCCTAAGACGCCCCACTCCACTCAAGGTCGACCCCATGAGGGAACTGACTCAATGCTTAGGAGAAAGGGAAGATTCAAGAGCTGCTTCCCACTCAGAGGACGACACTCTGATGAACTAATTGCGAAATTTGAACTCAAACTCGTCAATCACAATATAGAATTGATCGTAAGTAGAATGATCAAATAAAATCATCCTGAGACAGACAGCTGGTTCAGGAAAGCCAAGAGGCCGAGGAGGGACCTCTACAGTGGGAGTTCCTGACAACGGACAAAACTATCTGCCCACTGACGACCCTACTCCAGACATGAAGAATCAAAGAAAGGCTCTGCTTCGTTGAAAAAGAGAAAACACCTCCTAACTCATACTGCTCCTCTGAGGGAGGAAGGGCAAAGAGACAAAAGAGAAAGGAAGAGCAGAATGAAGTTACTCAAAACCTCCACTGTTCACTAGACCAACCTAACTCTGCTACGAACCAGACCCATAAACCAAGGGAAAGATGCCCAGAGGACGACTTGAAACAAGGATATCAGGACCATGATGGACAGACAGACAACCCAAAAAGAGACCTCTGACCCTCAGAAACTGAGGGAGAAGAAAGACATCAAGAACAATCCTCAAGTCTCAAGAAAATGAGAAAATTCTGAAGGGGCCGACAGGAAAACTGACAAAAAAAGCCACTAAACTCGAAGAAGACACCTAGAAATCTCAGGCTATCATCCATCCAAAGATTTACTGGTCAATTGAACCTCGCTGAAGAGACGAGAAGCAGAGGGAGAACAAGGCAGAAAAGATGACTTAGAAGGCAAGGAAGGTGAGGGAGTAGGAAAATGACAAATTTGGAAGTACCTGTACTGTAATTTGTATTTTTCTTAACTATACAAACCTGTAGCTCTTTAATGGGGAATATACTTTTGGCAAGGCTGAAACTAGCAAAACTACTTTTACAGAGTTGTAATTACCCAACCGCTAATTAGCAGAAGGGGGGGGGTAGCCGGCTACCCCCACTCACACACACCTGTGTTCTATCAACACTTTAACTTGCAAGAAGGGAGGAGAGAGGCAGGTATGCAGGTGATGGTGGGCCAATTTGTATAAAGAGCTAGAGGTATGTATGGTTAGGAAAAGCAAAAATTACTTCCAAACTTGTCATTTGTTCCAACACCAGAATGCAAGCCTTACGCTGTTTATTAGGAAAAACTCACCCTTTAAGAGGGTGGAAGTCCAAACCAACTGGCAGGTTATTACCTGGAGTTTTCCTGTACGTGCTACACACGAAACAAGAAAACCTGACACCTCGCTAAATTTCGTGAAAAGCATGGTTAGCGACCTGAGCAATCAGTGTGATTGTGTGATCCTAGCAGTGTGACTAATCTAGGTAAGAATTCTCAGAAACGTAGAAATCTTTGAGTGAACCATAGCCATTAACCAATCCCACCTCCCCGATGGGTAAGGGGACGTAACAAGTATACAGTATATCTCTATACCAGGTTACACAAGACAAATGGTTTTACCTGCAAACTGCAGAGGCCAGCTTGCAGAGTAACCTAGGTACTATTCTGCAAAAGAAGGGAACACGATAAAAAGAATGAGCTAGTCATTCTTATTATTCATCTCAGGAGATTTAGAAACTAAGCAAGAGCTACCCGTGAATGGCGTGCAGACCAGGCTGAACTTAGAAAATATGGTAAAATTATAGTTGCAGACGGAACAGCATTTTGAACGGAAAACCATAGTTTTTCCTATACAGCTGTACTATTACTTGCTAAGCTAAAATGACAAATTCGTAGATAATATGTTATTTTCATTAGTAAAATAAATTTTTGAATATACTTACCCGGTGATCATATAGCTGTCAGCTCTGCTGCCCGACAGAAAAACCTAAGGACAAAATACGCCAGCGATCGCTATACAGGTGGGGGTGTACATCAACAGCGCCATCTGTCGAGCAGGTACTCAAGTACTCCATGTCAACACAGAAACAATTTTCTCCTCTGCCCACTGGGTCTCTATTGGGGAGGAAGGGAGGGTCCTTTAATTTATGATCACCGGGTAAGTATATTCAAAAATTTATTTTACTAATGAAAATAACATTTTTCAATATTAAACTTAGCCGGTGATCATATAGCTGATTCACACCCAGGGGGGTGGGTAGAGACCAGCATTACATGTTGACATTATTATGAGCTAAGTATTTTGTATTTCATTTTAGCAGTTATTCAAAATAACAAACATAAAATCAATAAGTACCTGGTAAGGAAGTCGACTTGAACAATTACTCTGCCTTTTTAAGTACGTCTTCCTTACTGAGCCTCGCGATCCTCATAGGATGCTGAGCGACTCCTAGGAGCTGAAGTATGAAGGGTTGCAACCCATACTAAAGGACCTCATCAAAACCTCTAATCTAGGCGCTTCTCAAGAAAAGACTTTGACCACCCGCCAAATCAAGTAGGATGCGAAAGGCTTCTTAGCCTTCCGGACAACCCAAAAACAATAATAAAACATTTCAAGAGAAAGATTAAAAAAGGTTATGGAATTAGGGAATTGTAGTGGTTGAGCCCTCACCCACTACTGCACTCATTGCTACGAATGGTCCCAGAGTGTAGCAGTTCTCGTAAAGAGACTGGACATTCTTAAGATAAAAAGACGCGAACACTGATTTGCTTTTCCAATAGGTTGCGTCGAATATACTTTGCAGAGATCTATTTTGTTTAAAGGCCACGGAAGTTGCGACAGTTCTAACTTCGTGTGTCCTTACCTTCAGCAAAGCTTGGTCTTCCTCATTCAGATGGGAATGAGCTTCTCGTATTAACAGTCTGATAAAATAGGATAAAGCCTTCTTTGACATAGGCAAAGATGGATTCTTAACTGAACACCATAAAGCTTCTGACGGGCCTCGTAAAGGTTTTAAAATAGAACTTAAGAGCTCTTACAGGACATAAGACTCTTTCTAGTTCATTTCCAACCATACGATAAGTTTGGAATATCGAACGATATTGGTCAAGGCCGAGAAGGCAGCTCGTGTTTGGCTAGAAAACCAAGTTGTAGAACATGTAGCCGTTTCGGATGAGAATCCGATGTTCTTGCTGAAGGCATGAATCTCACTGACTCTTTTAGCTGTGGCTAAGCATATCAGGAAAAGAGTCTTAAAGGTGAGATCTTTCAGGGAGGCTGATTGTAGCGGTTCGAACCTGTCTGACATAAGGAATCTTAGTACTACGTCTAAATTCCAACCAGGTGTAACCAAACGACGCTCCTTCGTGGTCTCAAAAGACTTAAGGAGGTCCTGTAGATCTTTATTGTTGGAAAGATCTAAGCCTCTGTGACGGAAGACTGATGCCAACATGCTTCTGTAACCCTTGATAGTGGGAGCTGAAAGAGATCGTTCTTTCCTCAGATATAAGAGAAAGTCAGCTATTTGAGTTACAGAGGTACTGGTCGAGGATACGGATACTGACTTGCACCAGTTTCGGAAGATTTCCCACTTCGATTGGTAGACTCTAAGGGTGGATGTTCTCCTTGCTCTAGCAATCGCTCTGGTTGCCTCCTTCGAAAAGCCTCTAGCTCTCGAGAGTCTTTCGATAGTCTGAAGGCAGTCAGACGAAGAGCGTGGAGGCCTTGGTGTACCTTCTTTACGCGTGGCTGACGTAGAAGGTCCACCCTTAGGGGAAGTGTTCTGGGAACGTCTACTAGCCATCGAAGTACCTCGGTGAGCCATTTTCTCGCGGGCCAGAGGGAAGCAACTAGCGTCAACCTTGTCCCTTCGTGAGAGGCGAACTTCTGCAGTACCTTGTTGACAATCTTGAACGGAGGGAATGCATATAGATCTAGATGTGACCAATCTAGTAGAAAGGCATCTATATGAACTGCTGCTGGGTCCGGGATTGGTGAGCAAAATATTGGGAGCCTCTTGGTCATCGAGGTTGTGAAGAGATCTATGGTTGGCTGGCCCCAGGTGGCCCAAAGTCTCTTGCATACATCCTTGTGGAGGGTCCATTCTGTTGGAATTATTTGTTCCTTCCGACTGAGACAATCTGCCATGACATTCAAGTTGCCTTGGATGAACCTCGTTACTAGTGAAATATCTAGACCTTTTGACCAGCTGAGGAGGTCCCTTGCAATCTCGTACAACGTCAGAGAGTAGGTCCCTCCTTGCTTGGAGATGTACGCCAAAGCCGTGGTGTTGTCCGAGTTCACCTCCACCACTTTGCCTTGAAGGAGAGACCTGAAGCTTTTCCAGGTCAGACGTACTGCCAGTAGCTTCTTGCAGTAGAAATGCATTGTCCTTTGACTCGAGTTCCATAATCCCGAGCATTCCCTACCGTCTAATGTCGCACCCCAGCCTACGTCCGATGCGTCCGAGAAGAGAACGTGGTTGGGAGTCTGAACAGTCAGGGGAAGACCCTCTCTAAGGTTGATACAGTCCTTTCACCAAGTCAGACCAGACTTTATCTTTCCGGGAACCGGGATCGAGACCGCTTCTAGCGTCTTGTCCTTTTTCCAGTGAAAAGCTAGATGGTATAGAAGAGGACGGAGGTGTAGTCTTCCTAGTGACACAAATTGATCCACGGATGACAGTGTCCCTACCAGACTCATCCACAGCCTGACTGGGCAGCGTTCCTTCTTCAGCATCTTCTGGATGGATAGCAGGGCTGGGGGTTGATCGTCTTGTTCAGCAACGTCCTCATCAGAGGGTTCCTCATCCGAAACTGATGAGGAAACGGCAACGGAGTGGGCAACGTCTGACTCGCTGAATCCGGTCGCACTGGTGGATGCGTGACGGAGCCGGACGCAATATCATGGTACTGCTGCACAGTCTGTGAACTGTCAACAACCATGGGGACGCGAGGAAGTACAGCGTCAACCCGAAACTGTCTAGACTGTCTGGGTTGTCAACACCCTACCGGGTTGCTGAGGTTGACGCACTGCGTCACAACAAGTCACCTCTGCTGGTTGTTGAACGTCTTCCTAGTGACACACTGAACGTCAACAACCACCTCCGAGCGTCGCTTAACGTCAACGTGCGACTGGCAACCCACACTGGGTCGCATCGGTGGAGGAACCACCTCAACTGGCAGACGCGAGTAGGATACCTCAGCGTCAACAGGGCGTACAACCAACCGGTAGGAAGGTTGTTGGCCAGAAGGTTCTTCTCCGTATTAAGTCCTCTATCAAGGACACAAGCTTGGACTGCATGTCTTGCAGCAAAGCCCATTTAGGGTCTACGGGAGCAGGCGTGGCAACAGACGGGGTTAGCGACTGAAGCGGAACCATTTACCATCCCTGGAAGCCTTGTTATGTGTGACATAATAGTACAGCAAAACTTCAAAGGCTCGACAAAAGTTGAGAAGTTGACCTGTAAACAACTGGAGCGTCTCCTGGCTAGGCGCCTGGGCGAGTCTACCAGAATTGAGAAGTCTACCTGGGCAGAGGCATGAACTCCCAAGCCGAGAACTTCTCTCGTGTCCTATCAGACTCTCGCTCTATAAGCCAGTTAAAAAGAAGGGAAATCAAAAGGCTGTATCCCTAAAACTCCTCCTGGTGCAAAAACCAGTCGCCTAGCCAACGTAACGCTCTCTAGGAGAGCGAGAGAGCACTAGCTTAACAACAACGGCTTCGAAGTAGCTAGGCCTAGTGTAAGTTCTGACGTGAGGCGAACGAGGAGCAGCAGTTACAAGATCCGGACGAAGATCCTTAAAAAATCATCATGATTTAATTAAAGTCCATAGGAGGCTAAGCAGCTTAAGGCTCCTCTCCAAATGACAGAGTCCTCAAAGGAATATCAGTAGGAGGGAGAACAGCACTTTCTCATCTACAGGAACCTTGTCCGAGAAAAGCTAGGTTATCTCAGTGAGGGTCTCACTGGTGCATTAGCAGCAGACCAGAAGGGAACGTTATGTAACTGCTTGACAGTCTGTGAACTGTCAAAAACTGAACTGTCAACCACAACAGGTGCGTGAGGACATACAGCACTGGTGCATTAGCAGCAGACCAGAAGGCAACGTTATGTAACTGCTTGACAGTCTGTGAACTGTCAAAAAACTGAACTGTCAACCACAACAGGTGCGTGAGGACATACAGCACTGGTGCATTAGTAGCAGACCAGAAGGCAACGTCATGTAACTGCTTGACAGTCTGTGAGCTGGCAACAACCAAAGCTGTGTGGGGAAGCCTCAACTCCTGACTGACTAGTCTGCTGCGGGCGAGTGGCGGTAACCACAGTGGGTTGCGGAGGCTGACGCACCGTGTCAAAACACGGCAGCTTAACTCCACCCTCCTGTTGTTGTGGTAGCACACGCACGTCAACGGAGGGTTCCGTGCGTCTGTGAACGTCAGCATGCGTCTGGCAGGGTCGACTGCGCATGGGTGGAGGAGCTCTCACAGCTGGAGTGTGGGAGCAGGCAGCCACAGCGTCTGCTGGGCGCACAACCGTGGTAGGTTGTAGGCTAACGGGTGCAGCGTCAACCTTCTCCGCACGATACTCCTGCAAAAAAGATGCTAACTGTGTCTGCATAGACTGTAGCAAAGACCATTTAGGGTCTACAGCAGCAGGTGCGGCAACAGACGGTGTTACTGCCTGTTGCGGTACCGCTTTACCTCTCTTAGGAGGTGTGCAGTCATCGGAAGACTGCAGCGAGTCCGAACTGACCCAGTGGCTACACCTGGGCCGTTGGACTTGCGCGGAAGGGACCGACTTGCACTTAATAAGCTGCGAGACCTTGGTCCAAGGTTTCTTACGAGAAACCTCTTCCGCAGACGAGAAGTAAATGGGCTCTCTCGTCTTTGTGTGGGTGGGGCGATCTTGGGTAGATACGCCCGAAACCACGGAGGGAAAAACGTCTGTTCGTTGATCAAGGCCTGACGAACCCATAAGTCGTTCGACATTACTTCTCCCCTGGGCTTGGGAGCTTGCAAGAGGTCCCGGACTAGGTGAACGACAGGCACGAACAGACGAACCCTCGGACGCAACACTGTAACACTTTGCGCATATCACTTTATCACTTCGATTTTCTGTTTTGCACTTATTTCACTGAAATCGAAACTTTTACTGATTTCTACCTGAAACACGCAATCCTACCCTTCATTAAAAGGTAGTAATTGCGAAAACAGTCGTATAATGCAACAGAAAACATATATAAAGATAAAGAATTCAGTGGCTGGGAAAGAGACTAAACACTAGTTCAAATAAACTACGTTTACAATCTCTCACCGCACATAGCCTGGGAACAAGAATAAAACCCTAGAAACGTTTTACCTTCTTCCCCGCACAGCGACTAGGGAGGAGAGTAAAACGAGAACAACGTTACCCCGCTTGAACGAAACGTTTTTTTTTCTTTTTTTTTTTTTTTTCTCCCTCCGTCTCTATCTCTCTCTCTCTTTCTCTCTTGATTTCGCACCTGAGAGAAGAGCCCAATTATCTATCGCCAAAACATGTTATTTGCTAAAGGAAAAAACTGAAAGGTTTTCCAAATAAAAAGTTCCTTTAATTTAGAATTTAAACCATTTAAGCTAAGAAAGAATGAACGAAACGCCAGAATCGGTTTACTCTTACTGCAAAGTGAAACCGTGATACACTCTCTCTCTATCGTAACGATAGAGCGCATGTTGAACGTCCTGAACGTCAACAACTGCGTAGACTAAAAAACTAAACGTTAGTTCATCTTTGAAAACAGTACGAGACTATCAAAGAAATTCTTTCATAAAACATTAAATTTAAAAAGTTTTAAATTCTTTAAAGGTTAAATACGATATAACGGGCTCAACGTTGATTAACTTCGGTTCCAAGTTAGGACCGCCTACTATCAGGAAAGGTCGCATATAAACAAAACATAAAAATTTTTTTTTATATGTTTATAATAAATGGAAAGTTAATCGAAGAGGCCTAATAAAGGCGGAGAGATATAAAATATATAGATCTATAACGTGTTAAGCAAAATTACTAAAAACCTAAACACACTTTAAAAGTGAAAGAGAGTCCATACTCTCTTTGTCACCATAAATAAATCTATCCAAAACGAGTTCAAGTTTTGAAATGAAGATAAAACCCCTGCATAGCGAAAGCTCAAAACTGGAATAGTGTACTTCACCAAATAGTTGTGAAAACAAATCCAGTTAGTAATAGCGTATTTAGTAGGTCTTGCCAGTGGCACGACAGAGAGAAAATTGATTCTGTGTTGACATGGAGTACTTGAGTACCTGCTCGACAGATGGCGCTGTTGATGTACACCCCCACCTGTATAGCGATCGCTGGCGTATTTTGTCCTTAGGTTTTTCTGTCGGGCAGCAGAGCTGACAGCTATATGATCACCGGCTAAGTTTAATATTGAAAATTGTATTTTTCCTAACTATACAAACCTTAGCTATTTACATGGGGTAATTACTTCGGCATAGCTGAATGACGAGCCATTAGAATTTTAACGAGGGTTTACTACCCCACCGCTAGTTAGCGGGGGGTACGGAGGGGTAGCCTGCTACCCACCCACCCCCCCTCACACACACTAGTGAGTGCTTCACTTTGCTTAGAGGTAGGACTTATCCCGGGGGACAGGGCTGGCGGGCAAATATGTGTAAATAGCTAAGGTTTGTATACTGTAGTTAGGAAAAATACAAATTATCTACGAATTTGTCATTTGTTCCGTAACTGAAATACAAACCACGTTATTTACATGAGGTGACTTAACCCTAAGGAAGAGTGGTAAGTCCCTGCCTTACTGGCTTTGGCCTGCCTGGGGACTCCATATTCGAGTGTCTAGTACTCAGACAATAGGGAGTCCCTGCACCTCGCTAGCAGCTGTGAAACTGCTGCGGCCTACTTAAGGTGTGTGCGAAGGTGAAAAGTGACTCGTCCTAGGAAGTTGACCTGGAGTTCCTCAGATGGAAATCTAGGCTAGGACTCTCCCAATACCACCTCGTCAGGGTATGGGGATATGACAGTATTACACTTAATACTAGGAACACAAGGAAGCATGGTTTACCTGCAGTGGTTTGAGATCACCTGTACAGAGAACCCAGGATGCTGCTTTCTACAAGGGAGGAGAGGATGAGGAAAAGAATAAGGGCCAGACATACCTTTTCATTCATGCAGACTAAAACCTGGTAACAATGCCCTCAACCTTCTGCTACTTGTCCATTAAGGAGCCTGAGGTTTAGACCAGCTGTTGTGCAGCCATCACAGGGCCGATAGAAAATGTATCAAGCTCCTGTGGGTCACGTCTTGCAGGTAGTGGGCTGTGAAGGTGGTCTGACGCTTCCACACCCCAGCTTGCAGGACCTGCATCACTGAATAATTCTTCTTGAAGGCCAGGGACATACCTATGCCCCTGACATCATGTGCTCTAGGGCGACGTGACGGAGAAGGGTCTGGATTCAAGGCCAGGTGTATTACCTTGCGGATCCAGGCTGAGATGGTATTCCTGGTGACCCTTCTCTCCGTTTTCCCAGTGCTCACGAACAAGGCCTGAACCTGGGGACGAACTGCAGCTGTTCTCTCAAGATACAACCTCAGACTCCTTACTGGGCAAAGAAGGAGATGGTCTGGGTCATCTGTTACAGAACGGAGACTCGAAACCTGGAAAGAGTCGAACCGAGGGCACTCCCGGGTTCTGAGTCTTGGTAATAAACTCAGGGACGAACCTGAACGTTACCTCCCCCCGTCCCCTTGAATGGGCGATGTCGTATGAGAGACCATGTAGTTCGCTGACTCGCCTGGCCGAGGCCAAAGCTAGCAGGAACACCGTCTTCCAAGTAAGGTGGCGATCTGAAACCTGGCGTAGTGGTTCGTAGGGAGGTCTCTTTAGAGACCCGAGAACTCGAACCACGTTCCAAGGAGGGGGTCTTACTTCCGACTGAGGGCAGATAAGTTCATAGCTTCGTATGAGAAGAGAAAGTTCCAGCGAGGAAGAAATGTTCATTCCTTTGAGCCTGAAGGCAAGACTTGAGGCTGAGCGATAGCCTTTCATTGCCGAGACTGAAAGGCGCATTTCCTCACGCAAATACACAAGGAACTCCGCTATTGCTGGAATAGTGGCATCGAGTGGAGAGATACCCCTTCCACGACACCAACCACAGAAAACTCGCTACTTCGCCTGGTAGACCCCTGCGGATAACTTGCGCAGGTGTCCAGACATCCTGTTCGCAACTTGTTGCGAAAATCCTCTCTCTTTGAGGAGATGCTGGATAGTCTTCAGGCGTGAAGTCGAAGCAAAGCTACGGCTTTGTGGAAGATGTTGGCGTGTGGTTGTTTGAGTAGCTCGTGACGTGGAGGGAGTTCCCTTGGAGGCTCCGTAAGGAGTTGCAGAAAGTCCGGGAACCATTCTGTGTGATGCCATAGCGGAGCTATGAGGATCATTGACAGGTTGACCGATATTCTGGTCTTGTTGAGTACTCTCCTCATTAGACAGAACGGGGGAAAGGCGTACACATCGATGTTGTCCCACTGTTGTTGGAAGGCATCTTGCCAGAGAGCCTTGGGATCCGGGACTGAGGAGCAGTACAGCGGGAGCTTGTAGTTCAGCGCTGTAGCGAACAGGTCCAAAGTCGGGGAACCCCACAAAGTCAGGACTTTGTTGGCTACTTGAGGATCCAAAGACCACTCGGTACTCACTATCTGTGTCGCTCTGCTCAGACTGTCGGCGAGCACATTCCTTTTGCCCAGAATGAAGCGAGCTGCTAGTGTGATAGAGTGGATTTCGGACCATCTCAGTGTCTCTACTGCAAGATGGGATAGCTGTTCTGAAAAGGTACCTCCCTGCTTGTTGATATAAGCCACCACTGTGGTGTTGTCGCTCATCACTACCACAGTGGCCCGCCAGGACTTGGTGGAACTTCTGAAGTGCCAGGAACACGGCCTTCATTTCTAGCAGGTTTATGTGAAGGTACTTTTCTGATTCTGACCACAGGCCTGAGGTCCTGTGGTTCAGAACGTGGGCCCCCCACCCTTTCTTTGATGCGTCCGAAAACAACATCAAGTCCGGGGGGAGGACGAGAAGATCCACTCCCTTTCGTAGGTTCTTATCTGCCACCCACCACTGGAGAGCCATCTGTTCCGGTTGTCCCATAGGGATCAGGGTGTCCGGGGAATCGTGTCCTTGATTCCACCGCGACTTGAGTCGCCACTGGAGAGATCTCATTCTGAGGCGACTGTTGGGAACCAGACGGGCCAGGGAGGAGAGATGGCTGAGGAGACGTAACCACGTTTGGGCTGGAAGTTCTTCTCGTGTGAGGAAAGGTCTCGCGGCCTTCCTCACCCTTGCTATCCTGTCGTCTGATGGGAGGGCTTTGTGGAGATTGGTGTCTATGACCATGCCTAGGTATACCAGTCTCTGAGAGGGCTGCAGAGAGGACTTCTTGAGGTTTACCATGATCCCTAGATCTTGGCAAAGTTCGAGAAGCTTGTCTCGGTGGCGAAGAAGGGTTGCCTTCGAGTCTGCTAGGATCAGCCAGTCGTCCAGATAACGGAGGAGACGGATGCCGATCCTGTGAGCCCATGATGAAATCAGGGTGAACACCTTGGTGAACACTTGGGGTGCTGTGGAGAGACCGAAGCACAGCACCTTGAACTGGTAGATCTTGTCGTCTAGGCAAAATCTTAAGTACTTCCTTGAAGACGGGTGGACTGGGATCTGGAAGTACGCGTCCTTCAGGTCCAGTGTGCACATGAAGTCTTGTGGTCTCACTGCAAGCCTGACCGTGTCTGCCGTCTCCATACTGAACGGAGTCTGTTTGACAAGCTCGTTCAGTGTCGAGAGGTCGATGACTGGTCTCCAGCCTCCAGACGCCTTTCTCACAAGAAAGAGTCGACTGTAGAAGCCTGGGGACCCGTCCACAACCTCTTGGAGAGCGTCCTTCTTCAACATGGTCGGGACTTCTGCCCGGAGGGCCTGTCCCTTTACCAATCCCATGGTAAGTGAGCTCAATGACACTGGATTCGCTGTCAGGGGAGGTAGACATGAGATGAACGGGACGCGATAACCCTGACCGAATACGGAAATCGTCCAGGTATCTGCCCCGAGTTGCTGCCACCTTGTCGCGTAACTTTGTAGGCATCCCCACACTGGTGGAGATGCAGGGGGACTGCCAATCCTAGCGTTTACGGCCTCGGCCATTCCCTCTAGGATTTTTACCTCCTCCCCTGGAGTACTTCTTGCCCCTTCTGCCCTTGGCAGGAAGGGGCTTAGACACCTGCTTCGCTGCCGTTGTCGTTGTCTTCCTAGTGTCCTTAGCTGGACGGGGTTGCTGAGCTGCTGGAGGTTTGTAAGGCCTCGATGTCAGGGCCTTGTGGATGAGGGAATCCTGATTGGACTTCCTCCACCTCTCAGCGGCTGGCTCCACGTCCTTTGGCTCAAACAAGCTCTTACCGAGAACGGAAGTGTGTCTGAGCCTGCTAACATCAGAACTGGGGACCTTCTGGTGGAACCTCTCAGCCACTGCGTCCCGACGCTTGAGAATCGTGTTGGCCCACAGGCTCGAGACTTGATGGGCCAGAAACTCAATGGTTCGCGTGCCTGAGAGTAAGAATGTCTCCAGTGCCTTCCTGGTACTTTCTTTGGACCGGTCCTCAGAACGTACCAGGATGCCCAGAGATCCCAGCCAGATGTCCAGCCACGAAGTTGCCTGCATGGCACACTTCGCAACTTTCTCCTGGCTTAGGATCTCATTTGCGGAATAGGACACTTGCCGGTTGGAGAGTCTCTCAAGAGGGACTCCCCCAGTGAGTTCTTCCACCGAATGGTGTACTGGAAGACTCAAACAAGTCTCCTCTAGGATTTCAAAGTACCTCCTCTGATGTACTCAAGGAGGAGGGAGGAGCTTGTTACCGGCACTGGATCTATTGGAGGAGGCAAGCTCAGAGAGCTGGCCCTCGACCTTGTCTCTGGCACGCTTCATCCCCTGAGACCAGGGCAAAGCTGCACTGGCCCTAGAGGGTTTCTGGGTGCCGTAGATTTGGTCCAGGACCGTATCTTTCCCTTCACGAGGAGGAATCTCTGGGTCTGGAATCCCATTGAGGTTCCTCATGAGGGTCAGGACTTGCCAGAACGCATGTTCTGACTCCTGGTGCTCTCCTCCTGACGGACTGGTAGCGAAGTCTCCTGTCCCCAGAGGCTCTTCCTGGGGAGACTCGCGGACGTTCTCCAAAGGTCTATCTGGTTCCAGTTGGGTCCTTGCGGAAGACTTGGGAACAGTTTTCGAGTCCTTCGGCTCCCTCCTAGGAGGAATGCAGGACTCCAGCAATGAAGGATGTAAGGCCTTCGCCACCTCTATACGAGGAGACTTCTCAGGAAGAGGCGGAGTTTCCCCCATTGGTGCGATGGGGGAACGGACCAGATCTTCCGGCTCTCCTGAGGATGGGTAATACTCATCCGCAGAGGAGGGAGAGAAAGTCTGAGATGGGGTAGGAGCCTTACGTAAGGACTTGCGAGGAGACAGGATAATCCTTGGAGAAGTTACCACGTCTGGGACTCCTCTCTTCCTCTTCAGGGGGGAGGAAGTTGCCACTGATTTGTGACCCAAGTCAGAAAGCACACGCTTCATTGCCTACATAAGCGCTCTGACAATGGTACCAAACCAGGGCTGCTGGCTGACAGTCGCGCTGTCAGATACTCCCTCTGGAGGGAAGGGGATCGTTCGATCCCTTGGAGGAGTCGACACATGAGGGTTCGCCTGTTGAGAATCTGCAATGAAGGAAGAAGAAAGGTCCCTAGACCTGTCCGGAAACCTCCCCTCCTCCGGCGAGTGCGCTGTTCAGCGCTTGCGGGGAGGGGAGCGCGATGATGACCTGTCCGCCTGTACCCCTGATGTAACTCAGGTGTGATCGCGTTGGCGATCGTTGCGCCTATCACGCTGGTGATCGCGTGAAAAGCCCTGTTCTGGATCGCGCGTAAATGAATCATGCGCAGCAGGATATTCGCGCTCGCGCGCGTGAGCGTTGAGGTTGAGGGCGCGCGTAGGAGATGGCTAGGGCGTGTGGCGCACAGGGGCTATCTTATGTGGCAGGGTAGAAGGCTGGATGCGAGGGCGCTCAGTGGGCTGATGGGCTACTGGTGAGCGCGAGTGCGCGGTAGCATGCTGGCGCATCTGTCACAACCGGGCGTGGGCGTGATTGCGCAGCCTGGTGATAGCGCGAGGGCAAGTTCGCGCGTTGGCGCGCAGACGAGGTGCGCAGGTTGTGCAGTTGCCTTAGGCGATCGTGAGATAGCCGGGCGCACAGGGGATCGTGGGCGCACATCAGGATGTGGGCGCGCATCAGGATGTGGGCGCACAAGTATGCGCTGTTGCAATGGGCGTGCAGCAGGAACTGACCGTGTAGGTGTGCGCTGTTGGGTTGGGCGCGCATCACGCGCAACTGGAACTGGGCGCACAGCTGGAACCTCGCGCGCTACTGGAACATTGTGCGCAGTTAGAAGAGAGTCCAGGGGAACCCGTGAGCACCCGTGCGCTATCTTGGGAACCTCCTGAACTGCGCGCTGTGATGTAGAAGCGCGCTGGTGCGTTGGTGAGCGTGTTTGCGCTATAACAGGAACATTGCGAGGTTGGCGCGAATTACTCTTAGTAGTATAAGAGTGTTGGGGGTCTAGAGACACCTGTGAGCGCCTGTGCGCTAACTTAGGTGCCTCTTGGACCGCGCGTTTTTCAGGAACTGCCGGGCGCGTGTGCGCAGGCGAGCGCGTTTGCGCAGGTGGGTGCGGGAGCGCTATTTCAGGAATTGCTGATGGGCGCGGGTGCGCCGAAGGTTGTGGGCGCGCAGGGTAACCCTGGCACGTAACTGGAACATTTGCGCGCAGGTAAGCGCCGTGGCGCTAAATCAGGATCAGCGGCAACAGCAGAAGGGCATGCAGGTATAACCTGGCGCGCAAGGGTTTGGTGCGCAGTTTTGCACTCATTACCCTTTTGTCCCGAAGGAACCGGTGCCTGCGCAATGACAGGTTTAGATGGCACGTAGCGCGCATCATCCTTAAAAGGAGATGGCAGGACAGCATGTCTGGAGGGTGACTGGATACAAAGTCCCGAAGGACGACCATCCTCCGACGGGGATCGCGAACGATCCCTAGAGAGGTCTAAGGTGGTAGCTGGCAGGAACGGTGATCGGTGAGTTGTCTCCTCCGCAGAGGACTGCGGGGGTGACGAGCTGAAGAGGCGCCTCCTAACTCCCTTGTGAGGAGAAGGAAGGCCTCTACGGCGAAGGGGAGGACGAGCCTTCCGCCTAATACGCCCACGAGGGGCCGTTGGATCAGAACTCTGACCTTCGTAGGGCCGCAGAGGAGTTTCTGTTAGTGAACTCCCCCGGGGGGAGAGGGAGAATCACCGGCAGAAGAGACCGTAGGACTTAGTTCCTCCCTCGAAGGATGTTCGGAGAGGGAACCTAAGCCTTCAGCTACCTCAGCAACAACAGGCACAGGAGTTTGAGCAAAACCACTCGATGCCTCCGTTACAACAACGTCAACGACCGACAGAGGATCTATCCCTGCTGTCGTCGGCGATTGTTTAACAGCTGCACCCAGTTTTATCATGTCAAACAGGGTTTCCCTGGAGGGCGAACACTGAAGCCCCAAGGAAGTCCAAAGCTGTAATAAATCATTGTTATTAACAGACAAATCAATATCTAAATCCTCCTACGGGGGAGGAGGGGCAGCTGCCTCGCTATGGGAGGCAACTACCTCTCCCGCACCCCGGGATCGGTCAACAGCAATACGGTCTACGCTACCACTCGCCGGCCTCTCGGAAGAGACCGCTCGAGTGGGAGCTTCGGAGGAGGAAAGGGCTACGGAAGAATTTTCTTGGAATTTTCTCTCTTCAAAGAAGCCTCTGAAAGGAGAAATATTCCTTTTAGCCTTCTTCTTGTGGCGCCGGGCAAACCTCTCCCACTGGGAGGTAGACCACTCCCTACATTCAATACATACGTTAGTCCTATCACACCGTTGGCCCCTACACTGAGGGCATAAGGAGTGAGGATCGGTGTCCAAGGCCGACATAAAGGTACCACAAGGGCGGCCGGCAAGTCCAGCGCACGTACGCATGATGAAAGAATAGAGGCCAACTTCAAACACACACTGAAAGAAAAAGCAAAACAAATTATGGCAGTCAAAAACGGAGGAGAGCGCAGACAGGTCTGTCGTCTCTCCGAGCCAAAAGCAAAGTGGAGCACTCACTGTGTGTGAGGGGGGAGGGGTAGCAAGCTACCCCTCTCTACCCCACCGCTAACTAGCGGTGGGGTAGTAAACCCTCGTTAAAATTCTTATGACTCGTCATTCAGCTACGCCGAAGTAATTACCCCATGTAAATAGCGTGGTTTGTATTTCAGTTACGGAACAATTAAGTACTTTCACTATTATTATTACTTGCTAAGCTACAACCCTAATAGGAAAAGCAGGATGCTATATGCCCAGAGGCCCCAACAGGGAAAATAGCCCATCAAGGAAAGGAAATAAGGAAAAATAAAGTATTCTAAGAACAGTAACATTAAAATGTTATTTTCCTTAGTAAAATAAATTTTTGAATATACTTACCCGGTGATCATGTAGCTGCAGCTCTGCTGCCCGACAGAAAAAACCTACGGGCGGAATACGCCAGCGATCGCTATACAGGTGGGGGTGTACATCAACAGCGCCATCTGTCTAGTAGGTACTCAAGTACTTCTTGTCAACAAAGAACCAATTTTCTCCTCGGTCCACTGGGTCTCTATGGGGAGGAAGGGCGGGTCCTTTAATTCATGATCAACGGGTAAGTATATTCAAAAATTTATTTTACTAAGGAAAATAACATTTTTCAATATTAATCTTACCCGTTGATCATGTAGCTGATTCACACCCAGGGGGGTGGGTGGAGACCAGCATACATGTTAACATTAGAAGCTAAGTATTCCGTATTTCATTTTAGCAGTTATTCAAAATAACACACATAAAATTAATAAGTACCTGGTAAGGAAGTCGACTTGAACAATTACTCTGCCTTTTTTAAGTTCGTCTTCCTTACTGAGCCTCGCTATCCTCTTAGGATGCTGAGCGACTCCTAGGTGCTGAAGTATGAAGGGCTGCAACCCATACTAAAGGACCTCATCACAACCTCTAATCTAGGCGCTTCTCAAGAAAAGAATTTGACCACCCGCCAAATCAACCAGAATGCGAAAGGCTTCTTAGCCTTCCGTACAACCCAAAAACAACAATAAAAACATTTCAAGAGAAAGATTAAAAAAGGTTATGGGATTATGGGAATGTAGTGGTTGAGCCCTCACCTACTACTGCACTCGCTGCTACGAATGGTCCCAGGGTGTAGCAGTTCTCGTAAAGAGACTGGACATCTTTAAGGTAAAATGATGCGAACACTGACTTGCTTCTCCAATAGGTTGCATCCATTACACTCTGCAGAGATCTGTTTTGTTTGAAGGCCACTGAAGTTGCGACAGCTCTAACTTCATGTGTCCTTACCTTCAGCAAAGCATGGTCTTCCTCATTCAGATGAGAATGAGCTTCTCTAATCAAAAGTCTGATGTAATAAGAAACTGCGTTCTTCGACATCGGTAAATCAGGTTTCTTAATAGAGCACCATAAAGCTTCTGATTGTCCTCGTAATGGCTTCGTACGTCTTAAATAGTACTTAAGAGCTCTTACTGGGCAAAGTACTCTTTCTTGTTCGTTTCCAACCAAACTGGACAGACTTGGAATCTCGAACGATTTGGGCCAAGGACGAGAAGGGAGTTCGTTTTTAGCTAAAAAACCAAGCTGTAAGGAACATGTAGCCGTTTCAGATGTAAATCCTATGTTCCTGCTGAAGGCGTGTATCTCACTGACTCTTTTAGCTGTTGCTAAGCAGACGAGGAAAAGAGTCTTCAAAGTGAGATCTTTAAAAGAGGCTGATTGAAGCGGTTCGAACCTTGCTGACATCAGGAACCTTAAAACCACGTCTAAGTTCCAACCTGGTGTGGCCAACCGACGTTCCTTCGAGGTCTCAAAAGACTTAAGGAGGTCCTGTAGATCTTTGTTGTTGGAAAGATCTAAGCCTCTGTGGCGGAAGACTGCTGCCAACATGCTTCTGTAACCTTTGATCGTAGGAGCTGAAAGGGATCTTACCTTCCTTAGGTGTAAAAGGAAGTCAGCTATCTGAGTTACAGAGGTACTGGTTGAGGATACTGAATTCGCCTTGCACCAGCTTCGGAAGACTTCCCATTTTGACTGGTAGACCTTGAGAGTGGATCTCCTCCTTGCTCTGGCAATCGCTCTGGCTGCCTCCTTCGAAAAGCCTCTAGCTCTTGAGAGTCTTTCAATAGTCTGAAGGCAGTCAGACGAAGAGCGTAGAGGCTTGGGTGTACCTTCTTTACATGCGGCTGACGCAGAAGGTCCACTCTTAGAGGAAGAGTCCTGGGAACGTCTACTAGCCATTGCAGTACCTCGGTGAACCATTCTCTCGCGGGCCAGAGGGGAGCAACCAACGTCAACCTTGTCCCTTCGTGAGAGGCGAACTTCTGCAGTACCTTGTTGACAATCTTGAACGGGGGGAACGCATAAAGGTCTAGATGGGACCAATCCAGAAGAAAGGCATCTATGTGAACTGCTGCTGGGTCTGGAATCGGTGAGCAATAAATTGGGAGCCTCTTGGTCATCGAGGTAGCGAACAGATCTATGGTGGGCTGACCCCACAAGGCCCATAGTCTGTTGCAAACATTCTTGTGAAGGGTCCATTCTGTTGGGATGATCTGACCCTTCCGGCTGAGGCGGTCTGCCATGACATTCATGTCGCCTTGAATGAACCTCGTTACTAGAGAGATTCTTCGATCTCTTGACCAGGTGAGGAGGTCCCTTGCGATCTCGAACAACGTCATCGAATGAGTCCCTCCTTGCTTGGAGATGTACGCCAAGGCTGTGGTGTTGTCGGAGTTCACTTCCACCACCTTGCCTAGAAGGAGGGACTTGAAGCTTCTCAAGGCCAGATGAACTGCCAGTAGCTCCTTGCAGTTGATGTGCAGTGCTCTTTGATCCGAATTCCACGTGCCCGAGCATTCCCGACCGTCCAGTGTCGCACCCCAGCCCGTGTCCGATGCGTCCGAGAAGAGAAGGTGGTCGGGGGTCTGAACAGCCAGTGGTAGACCTTCCCTGAGCAGAATGTTGTTCTTCCACCAAGTCAGTGCAGACTTCATCTTCTCGGAGATAGGAACTGAGACCGCTTCTAGCGTCATGTCCTTTCTCCAGTGAGCAGCTAGGTGATACTGAAGGGGTCGGAGGTGGAGTCTCCCTAACGCGATGAACTGGTCCAGCGATGAAAGCGTCCCTATCAGACTCATCCACTGTCTGACTGAACATCGGTTCCTCTTCAGCATGCTCTGGATGCATTCTAGGGCTTGACTGATTCTGGGGGCCGACGGAAAAGCCCGAAAAGCTTGACTCTGAATCTCCATACCTAGATATACTATAGTTTGGGATGGGACGAGTTGGGACTTTTCCATATTGACCAGGAGACCCAATTCCTTGGTCAGATCCAGAGTCCATTTGAGATTCTCCAGACAGCGACGACTTGACGCAGCTCTTAAAAGCCAGTCGTCCAAATAGAGGGAGGCTCTGATGTCTGCTAAATGCAGGAATTTGGCAATATTCCTCATCAGTTTGGTAAACACTAGAGGTGCCGTGCTTAGGCCAAAGCACAGGGCTTGGAACTGGTATACCACCTTCCCAAAACGAACCTTAGAAAAGGTTGGGAATCTGGGTGGATGGGGACGTGAAAGTACGCGTCCTTTAGGTCTAACGAGACCATCCAGTCTTCCTTCCTGACCGATGCTAGAACCGACTTCGTCGTTTCCATGGTGAACGTCTGCTTGGTGACAAAGACATTCAGAGCACTGACGTCTAGCACCGGTCTCCACCCTCCTGTCTTCTTCGCCACTAAGAAGAGACGGTTGTAGAAGCCCGGGAATTGATGGTCCCGGACTATGACTACCGCTCCCTTTTGTAGCAAGAGAGACACCTCTTGCTGTAAAGCTAGCCTCTTGTCCTCCTCTCTGTACCTGGGAGAGAGGTCGATGGGAGTTGTTGCTAGAGGGGGCTTGCGCAAGAATGGAATCCTGTACCCCTCTCTGAGTAACTTCACAGACTGTGCGTCTGCACCCCTGTTCTCCCAGGCCTGCCAGTAGTTCTTGAGCCTGGCTCCCACTGCTGTCTGAAGAAGGTGGCAGTCAGACTCTGCCTTTTGAGGACTTGGAACCCTTCTTCTTGTTGCCACGTTGACTAACGGCACGAGTACCTCCTCTGCTGGAGGTTCTGCCACGAAAGGGCGGAATGAACCTAGACGCTGGTGTGTCCATCCTAGGTCTAGGCACGGAAGGTAAAGCTGTGACTTTACGTGCGGATGACGCCACCAGGTCATGAGTGTCTTTCTGGATCAACGAGGCAGCAATCCCCTTGATCAGCTCTTCAGGAAAGAGACACTTCGATAGCGGAGCAAACATCAGTTCTGACTTCTGACATGGGGTGACTCCCGCCAACAAGAAGGAGCAAAGGTGATCCCGCTTCTTGATAACTCCAGACACGAAAGAAGCCGCAAGCTCGCCAGACCCATCCCGTATGGCTTTGTCCATGCAGGACATGATGAGCATGGCAGAGTCCTTATCCGAAGGGGAGGTCTTCCTGCTCAAGGCTCCCAAACATCAGTCCAGGAAGTTAAAGATCTCGAACGCACGGAAAACTCCCTTCAAAAGATGGTCCATATCCGAAGAGGTCCAGCAAATCTTGGAGCGTCTCATAGCCAGTCTGCGGGGAGAGTCTACCAGACTTGAGAAGTCGCCCTGGGCAGAGGCAGGAACTCCCAAGCCGAGAACTTCTCCCGTGGCATACCAGACGCTAGATTTGGAAGCAAGCTTGGTCGGGGGAAACATGAAGGATGTCTTCCCAAGTTGCTTCTTGGCCTGCAACCACTCTCCCAGTACCCTTAAAGCTCTCTTGGATGAGCGAGCGAGTACGAGCTTCGTAAAGGCAGGAGCTGCTGACTGCATGCCTAAAGCGAACTCAGAGGGAGGTGAGCGTGGAGCTGCAGACACAAACTGGTCCGGATACAACTCCTTAAACAGGGCAAGGACTTTCCTAAAGTCTAAGGAGGGAGGCGTAGTCTTAGGTTCATCTATGTCGGAGTGTTGGTCGTCCAAATGCGCAGCTTCGTCGTCATCAGAGATTCCTTCATCCGAATGCTGAGGAGGAAGCGGCAAAGGAGGAGATAAAAGCTGAACGGCTGAATCCGGCAGCACGGGTGCATGCGTAGCTGCACTGGATCCAACATCATGCCGCTGATGGTCAGTCTGAGAGCTGGCAACAACCAAAGCGGAGTGGTGGTGCGTGGTGGGGACTGCCGTGGGTTGCAGAGACTGCCGCATCGCGTCAAAACACGGCAGCTTGACTCCACCTTCCTGCTGATGCGGTAGCTCACGCATGTCAACGGAGGGTGCTGCACGTCGGCTAACGTCAACATGCGTCTGGCAGGGTCGACTGCGCATCGGTGGTGGAGCTCTCACAGCCGGAGTGTGGGAGCAGGCAGCCGCAGTGTCAGCTGAGCGCACAACCGTGGCAGGTTGTAGGTTAACGGGTGCAGCATCAACCTTCTCAGAACGATACTCCTGCATGAAGGAAGCTAGCTGAGTCTGCATAGACTGCAGCAAAGACCACTTAGGGTCTACAGCGGTTGGTGCGGCAACAGACGGAGTGATTGCCTGCTGCGGAACCACTCTACCTCTCTTGGGAGGTGTGCAGTCTTCGGAAGACTGCGGCGAGTCCGAACTGACCCAGTGGCTACACCTGGGCCGTTGGACTCGCTCGGAAGGGACCTTGCGCTTGAGAGGTCTTGAGACCTTGGTCCAGCGTTTCTGTCGAGAAACCTCTTCCGCAGACGAGGAATGAATGGGCTCACTCGTCTGTTTGTGGGTGGGACGATCTCTGCAAGATACGTCCTCAACCACGGAGGGTACGTCTGTACGCTGATCAAGGCCTGTCGAACCCTTTGGTCGTACGACATTGCTTCTCCCCTGGGCTTGGGAGCTTGCAAGAGGTCCCGGACTGGGAGGACGACAGGCACGAACAGACGCACCCTCATGCGTAACACTGACACTCACTACACTTCCCACTGCACTTTTCTCCTTCAACTCTTTGACGTCAGCCAAGAGTTGATTGCGGTCATTCGCTAATGACTCAACTCTGTCACCAAGAGCCTGAATGGCACGCATCATATCCGCCATCGAAGGTTGATGAGAGCTAGTAGAAGGGTCGGGTGTAACCACTACAGGGGAAGGAATAGGTTGTGGGGCATGGGGAGAGGAAAAATCAAAAGAGCGAGACGAACTCCTCCTGATCCTATCCTTCTCTAGCCTACGTGCATTCTTAAGGAATTCTTGAAAATCGAATTCCGAAAGCCCAGCGCATTCCTCACATCGATCTTCCAATTGACAGGCTTTAACCCTACAATTGGAACAAACGGTGTGAGGATCTATAGAGGCCTTCGGAAGACGCCTAGAACAGTCCCTAGCGCTACACTGCCTGTACTTGGGGACTTGAGTAGGGTCAGACATCTTGAATTAGTCAAAGGGGGAAATCCAAAATCTATCCAAGTCGTCAACAAATAATCCAAAATCTAATCAATGAAAGTGATAAAGTATTGATGATAACTTCTGTACAGCGAAAGCTAATAACTAGAGAGAATACTTCACCAAATAGCGTGAAAATCAACTCCAGAAACAACAGCGTATCAAGTAGGTCTTGCCGGTGGCACGACAGAGAGAAAATTGGTTCTTTGTTGACAAGAAGTACTTGAGTACCTACTAGACAGATGGCGCTGTTGATGTACACCCCCACCTGTATAGCGATCGCTGGCGTATTCCGCCCGTAGGTTTTTTCTGTCGGGCAGCAGAGCTGCAGCTACATGATCAACGGGTAAGATTAATATTGAAAAATATATTTCCTATATACACTATAAAAACTTTAACAAAACAAGAGGAAGAGAAACTACATAGAATAGTGTGCCCGAGTGTATCCTCAAGCAAGAGAACTCTAACCCAAAACAGTGGAAGACCATGGTATAAAGGCTATGGCACTACTCAAGACCAAGGGTTTGATTTTGGAGTGTCCTTCTCCTAGAAGAGCTGCTTACCATAGCTAAAGAGTCTCTTCTACCCTTACCAAGAGGAAAGTGGCCACTGAACAATTACATTGCAGTAGTTAACCCCTTGAGAGGAGAAGAATTTTTTGGTAACCTCAGTGTTGTCAGGTGTATGCAGACAGGAGAATCTGTAAAGAATAGGCCAGACTATTCGGTGTATGTGTAGGCAGAAGTAACGTGAACCATAACCAGAGAGAAGGCTCCCATGTAGTACTGTCTGGCCAGTCAAAAGACCCCATAACTCTCTAGCAGTAATATCTCAATGGGTGGCTGGTCCAAAGTTTAGTTTGATCTATAAATCTCAACGGCGCTAGGTCTAGAAGTGGTTTAAAAATCAAAACTGAATTTGACCCACTTAAAAAACCTAAATCCCTCGACTTCATAACTCTCAAATTTCTCTTCTGACTGAGCTCTCATTTTTTCATTAAAAACATAGATTATGTCATTATTACATCATCGACTGTATTCTACGTAGCAAGACGTCGCTCAAACGTCATAGTTTTAAACCAATGATGATTATCCATATTTTACTTGGGACTAGCATTTTAACAAAACTAGAATCATGTGACTTGAATACCCAACCAGGTGACAGTTTTACTAGGAAACTGAACACTTTTCATACAGTTTCCACAGCTAATTTTTCAGTCTCTTGAGAGCCATGGAGACGTGTGAACCTTCAACTTCTGATGCGGTTTCTCATTTACCATCTACTTTGACATCAATTTCTGTGGATTTTCTCCAAAGTTCTTGTCTCAATTGTTATTTAGATGATAAAGATTTTGTTTTGCACTATTGTGGTAACATCGAAAGAATAATAAAGTACTGCCAAGATTACGGTGTTATTAAAAGTGAAAATGACACAATTTGCCTCACCTGTGGTCCATGTGCCAACTTGATGTTAACAAAAGAGCATTTCGGTGAGACAGAAGGCATGTTGTATTGAGAAACAAGTTTAAAGTGAAAAAAGGCGTAGTTTTCACGTATCCATTTTTAAGGGAACTTGGTTTTAAAAGTCTCATTTAAATATAGAATCTAATTATTTACTTGTATATAATTATATAGGTGTTAAATTTAGTTATAAACTTGTTGAAAATTAACTAAGAATTTCTTATAAAACTATAAATGACTGGTGCTCATTCATTCATGAGGTTATTGTGCATTGGGTATTGAGTCGGAAAGGTGCAGCTCACCTTTACCCTTCAACTTAAGTACAAAAAGGGTTTTAGGCTGTCTTATATGTAATATGGCTGTGTAAGAGGGGGTCCGCTAGGTAAGGATACAGCTACTAGGTTAAGTAGTTTGTTTAGGTTAACTGGTGGCCTTGTTTATTGCTAATTTTACATGTGCCATTAATCGTACAGTGGTAACGTGTTTGCCTCGCATTCGCGTGGCGAGAGATCGATCCCCGCCCAGGACCGTAAGTTTAAGCTGTTTACTGGGGAGGCTACTGCTGTGGTAGGGCACCACAGTGGGGGGTTGGGCTTGCCCGGCTGACGTTCTGGTGAGCATCTATTCTGATAGAACTGGAACTGAAACCAGACACCTTTAACCTTTAATTCATTCCTCATCCAAAAACCCCGGTTTCCCACTATGGGGACCCCAAGATTGGAAAGGTTAACAATTAGGGTAAATATATTGTTCCTCCTCCTCCAAAAATAAGGCGCTTAGTAATTCATCAGAAAAAAATATTAAAATTATAAGTGGCGGAGCTATAGTATAGAATTACCATTACTTGTCCCACCGAACTACATTCACCCCACCAACATTGCAATTACGGACAAGGTTCATCCCAATCAACAACAAAGGCTCCTAGTCTACTTACAATGTGTAATCTTCTCTCTTCTGAATCATGAAACTCCGCATCATTTTTACTTCATGGAGATTGTTGTCCACCTTCCAATTCAGGAAGTCTGTGTGTTTCAAGAGCTTTCGCTCGGCAAATTTCAATTCCCTCATAGTTATCTAAGAGAAACGTAATAATCAACAACTCAAAAAGTGGACAACGTGGGTCTCAGTCTAACTTCCAGCTGTTCCAGGTTCTATGTATCGCTCCTCGTTGCTCTCTCCACAACACAATAATGTGTGTGCCATTGTGGGCATACTACTAGAAGCGTTGTAGGTTCAAAGCCCTGCATGCTGCAGTACCAGTAGTACCAATAATATTTGCTAATGGGGAGACCTGGAGTGAAATAAGATATAAAGATATGAGATATCTGGAAAACCTTCCATATAGGATGATAAAAAATATGTACAAATAACCTGCGAGCACTCCATATTGGTGCATCCTTACCGAAACAGAAATATTGCCAGTGTCTTGCAGAGAATATATACATATATATATATATATATATATATATATATATATATATATATATATATATATATATATATATATATATAATGCTCTTCCATAACAACATAGAATCGGAAGAAAAGATAGGCTAATAGTAAAAAGAGATAATTGAGGATCAGTTTCTTATGGAAAGTTCTAGATTAACAGCATTGAAGAAATATGTTGTAAATAAAATATATAAATTTAAAAAAAAAGTAAGAACTTGGAGGAAAAAGAGGAAACTATTGAAGAAAAAAGAATGAAAAAATATTAATATTTATATAAGACAATGGCCCACAGCCTTATATCAGGGAAATTTATCTGGATAAGGTAACCCTACAATGAAGGCAAGATTAGATATGCTAAAAGTTAAAGTAAACTAAAAGCAAATTTCAGGGGAAAATATGCAGATGATGTGTGACTTTGCAAAGATGAAAATACTACAAAACATTTATTTTCATACCCAACATAAGGTCAGTTAATGAAACTAGACATAATTGAGGGTATGTTCAACTATGTCACAAAATCTGATCATGAATCTGGTTGCATACATAAGTGGGCAATGCGTTTGAAAGAAGAATTTAAAAATCCCAGACTCGCCTCAGTAGTAATCATCTCCTCCGCCTTTGTGTCAATAATTCGTGCTGATTTGTAGGCTTAATAACATAAGGAGTAGCCTATGTATGGTATCCGGTCATTTCGCCCACGCTAAAAGGTAGTTTCGCCCATAGTCATTACGGCCACTTGGTGGAGTCAGTTCGCCCACCCTCTTGAGTCAATTCGCCCATTCTTGAGTCGCTTCGCCCACAATAGATACGTAATAATAATTAGAGAGAGAGAGAGAGAGAGAGAGAGAGAGAGAGAGAGAGAGAGAGAGAGAGAGAGAGAGAGAGAGAGATTTCGAATAATATAATTGTTTTAATACAATATGAATTAGATAGTACTGACCAAAACGATATTTCATAAAATTCATATGGGGTCGCCATTTTTGGGAATTTCCAAGAATATTGAGGGAGAAATTTCCTGTTTCGTGGGATTTTCCAATAACAAATACTATCTCATTCCAATAGCATTTGTGGGCGAACCGAGTGTGGGCGCACTCACCCCTGTGTGAACGAACTGACCTTAATGAAGCATGTTTACCTTCTCAAAAGAACAGAAGACTCATGAATCTAATCAACAAGATTATAACATAAAGTTAATATAAATCACGATTCTTCACTAAGTGAAAAACAGAACGATATGAGAATAATTAACAAAGGAAAATAATAAACGTAGCATGAAATATCAGAATAAATATAGGTTATATTTAGAATTTATATGAATGGAAAAGAGAGAGAGATTAAGTCTTTGAAATAATATATAAGAGTTTATCATAGAATGACAAAGCGACATGCAGCACATAAAATTGTACTGAAAACAATCAGTAAATCAGTTTAAGGACTATCCAAGATGGCGGAATAGATTCACAATATTGACTCTGCGGTTTCCATGCAGGAATGTAAATTGTAATTTAGATCTCTCTCAGTCAAAAACCTCCCACTTCATCCTGTCAAGTTTGATAATTTGATTCTATCAAAATTTCTCTTCCAACCTGAGACAGCAGGCTACCCTTTAATTTGGGGAAGTTTCCGGCCAGCCCAAATTTAGGTATCACTAATTAAAAATCACTTCTGTGATGTAGGGTAGTTTGTTATTGTTTCGGACAGACACATAATTTCAGTATTATTGTCATATTTTCTCCAATTGGAAAACATAATATATCTTCGTTTGGAATACGGTAATATGGAGTTGGTTTTATGATTTATCAAAAACTATGGTAAATTTGTAGTGTTGCCTTGGCACGATTTCATTAAGGTAGCTTTGTACGTATTTAACAGTATATAGGGTAGCTACAAATGTGTTTTGCAGAGTCAGCAATTAGGAAACAGGAAGGACACGTCAATGTTGGTAAGGCTAGGCCGGTTATTTTAACTGAAACCATATCTCTGATTTTCTGTATTTGTAAGGAGCCTTTGATGCAGACCTGGTGTAAAATTTTAAAAGTTATAACTGATGAACCAAACTGAAAGGAAAACAAACACAAGAACATCACCTAACCTAACCTAGGAGCTGTATCCTTATCTACTGGGGGAACTATGCCATTTGCGACCCTCCTCTTAGATTGCCATAACCATAGCTTACCCTAAGACTAAGTTTCAATGCTGTTGGTATACTTCCCAACTAGCAAGGTAATACTAGATCATATTTCTTAAATCGTAAAACTAACTCGCCTACGAAAGTTTATGCATGTCCCAATGAACTAAATTCACTTCAAACTATGCCAGACCCAACCTGTAACTGTCAATCTACCGATGGCCCTTTATATTGAATTAGGGAGAAATGTAAGGTTTTGATGATTAGCAGTGGCCCACAGTTGCCAATTTATCATTTTTATAGAAAACACGGATAAAAGCTTTACTAATAAAGGAATAAAGTCTATGTAGTAAAACTCAATGTTTTTTTCAAAATTTACCTTTATTTCCATCACAAATAAATGGTTAATAAGATATACCTTAATATATCCTTTGGTAATGGGGGCCAACCAGTGGGAACCGAGGGTATTGGGTGGGGAAAATTTACTGGCAAATCGATAATGTTAAAATGAACCTATTTTTCTATACACATTATTCTATGGGATACATAATAGATCCATGAAAAATTACATAAAATATTGACAACCTATTTCCCAAAAATATTTATTTCTCTTTTGTTTAAATTTTACAAACCACACATATCTACTCGTTTGTAAAGTGTCCTAAGTGGGTTGTGAGCTATCTTTTAGGGAAGACCAACCCATGTTTTATTGTAACGTGACTGAAGATTGCTAAGACAAAAAAAGGTATGTAGGTATCAATCATAAGGGTAGGAATTATTTGTGATTTAATTTTAGTTTGTGACCCAGGTAGGGGGATCCTGGTGCTTGCCCCCTGGCTAGGTATGTGACCTGGGCAGGATTGTGATCTTAGAAGGGGGGTCCTGGGGTCTTGCTCCCCAGTTTGGTCTGTGACTTGGGAATTACTAGGTTAGGTTAGGTGGGTTTGTTAGGTTCTGTGGCCTTTATGAATCTCGGATCTGTTAAATAATCATGGTTTTCCTGTTTTCACCCACCCAAAGTCCGACATTCTCACCTATGTCTGTTGGGAAGGGAGGAGAACAGTTTATTTGCAGTGGATATTAAAGTTAAATTCGTTGAAAGTACAATATTTACTGTAGGAAGGTTTTTTCTATTGGTAATGTAGTACCTTGTTCTATAATTTTACCAAAGATTCATTGTAGTTTATAGAATGAAACATACTTGCCAACTAGTCCTAATACAGATAATGGGGTTACAGGAGGGCTTTAGTCATCCCAGTAAGTATCTACCAACCTAGTTAAGGTTAGGTGAAGGGTACTGTATTTTAGTTTATGCCTCGCATCTTTAACTTTGATGAACAGTAGTAAAATAGAGTGAACTTTCCTTTGTTCCAGCTCAACATATAAACCTTCCACTCTTTACGTAGGAGTATTTATTTCACCATTAAAGCTTTTGTGAGGTGTAATCAGCCTCCGCTAGTTAGCAGGGGAGGTAGCGGGGTGGGCTGGCCACCCCGCTCACACCAGCACTAGTGATAGACCATCACTTTTTATTTTGGCTTGGTAGAGTAAAGATGTAATTTTTCTCTCCTGCCAAAACCTTTTAACCGGTTTATGATTACTGTAAAAGCAACTAGCCTAAAGCTTAATATAAGGTCCTTTTTCTTTCAGCACTACCGTTCTTTGGGGCTCACGGGATCCCCGTGCTAGGCAAGTTAGCAAGAGGTCAATGACCTTGACTTCTTTTCGTCCCGACGTTCGCTCTGCTTCGGTGGGCAGGCAGGGTTGATCAGTTGCTGACAAGAATTCCTCAGAGTGACTTGTCGGGTAACCCCTGTGGGGTGAACCAAGAAATGAGCTTGGTTACATTTCACAGGCAACGCTTGATGTTGGCCTTCCACTTGATCTCAGCTCGTTGACGGGAAGTAGAGAGTGCTTCCCGGACGTTCACCTCCAGGTGTTGGATAATTTTCCCTTCTGAGGGAGAGTTAACCTCCACCAGGTGTTGAGCAACTTTCCCTTCTGAGAGAGAGCCCCTCCACCAGCCACTGTCCAGCAATCTTCCCACTTATGGGGAGTTTTGCCAACACCGGCAACAGAGGTTGGTCAACTTTCTCGTCTGCGGGAGAGACTGCCTTCACCTGTGTGGTTTCCCCCTTTGTGGGTTTCCTCCAGCAGGAATTGGATTTGTTCATGCTCCGCCCTTGCTCTTTATAATAAAGCTCTTTGGAGCTTGGTGACGGAGATAGGTGACTGCTTGCCGTTACTACTCATCGCCAACGGACCGTCAGGGTACAAAACGAGTCTTGTTGCAACTTCCCTCTGGGGTCATTGCCGCAGATGGTGACGACTGTCGGCCGCACTCTTCCATCGAATGAGGCTTGGTGACAGAGTTAGGTGACTGCTTGCAGTTCCTACTCATCACCGACGGACCCTTAGGGTACAAAACGAGTCTTGTTGCAACTTCCCTCTGGGGTTATTGCCGCAGATGGTGATGACTGTCGGCCGCACTCTTCCATCGAATGAGTGTCATGTGCTTTAACTCTTCGGAGTTATTGTCGACATCGTGCCTTTGAGCGCAACAAAGCTCTTAGAGCTTTTTGAGGCCAAGTCCTCCGGGACCTGTGCCACTTTCAGCCAGCAGTGGTCAAGTTCCTGAAGTCACCGTCACTCGGTTCAAGCCCGTAGCAGATTTCTTTGAATCCAACCTCTTCTGGGGCATGAGGTGTGGTCTCTATGAGAAACTGGCAGGAGACGGACCTGAGAAGACGGATCTCAAACGGAAATCTCCGCCGAGGAATTGACCTCCTCGGGTCTTCCCCGGATTAGACATTGCCTTCAGATGCATCAAAAGAAAGGGGGAGGGGCCATGCTGTACCACTTGGCCTCAGGGATTTGGTCAGAGTCCGAATGGTACCGTCTCTTAACTCTACCAGAAATGAGGACAGACTTCTACGGACAAGGGGTATCACCCCCTCCGAGGAGAACTCAGAATTGAGCTTCGGCTCGTTTCTCAGGCAACACCTGATGTCAACCATCAAGTTTAGCTAGAACTTCTGGACGGGGGACAGAGAATGCAGCCAGGGTGATTGCCTCTAGGTACTGGAACTCTCCCTTCTGAGGGAGAGTCCCTCCAATCACTAGACAACAATCCTCCTGCTTGTGGGGAGAATCGCTTACTACAGCAGCAGATGTTGGTCGTGACTTTCTCATCTGCGAAAAAGACTTCCTTCACCAGTTGGTATCCCCTTCGGAGGATTCCTCCAGCAAAGAGAGGTATTCACTCACTCCCCTACCAAGGGAGTAGTCCTCCACCAGCCACTAGGAGAGAAAGTGCCCCTTTTCCTGGTTGATCTCCCCTCCAGCAGATTCCTCCGGCGCGAATCGTATTTATCCATCCCCCGCCCTTGTTCTTCAGGAGCAGGCCATCCTCGTCTTGCTCAGCAGATTCATTACTCCCCTTGGCTCATCTGTAACTTGTGAAAACTCCCTCAGCGACTCTTAACAGTGAAATGTGAACACCTTTCACAAAGCTGTATCTTTGCTCTGACTTCATGTCTGGAGACTATCCAGCTTCTCCTCTCTCAGAGAGTTCTTTCCATAACAAGTTGCGAACTTGGAACTATTTACACTGATTGGCCTGCCAGCACCTGTCTCCCAAGAAGTCCTGCCTGCAAGCAAATTGGGTGCTCAGCCCAGGTGTCTGAACGAGCGGGGTAGCCGGCTACCCTCCACCCATCCCGCTAACTAGCGAGTTGGGTGATTACCCCTCACTGAAAGTCTTATGTCTTGTCTTTCAGCTTTGCCGAAAGTCATATCCCCCTATGAATAGCTCCAGGTTTGTTTAGTTAGGAAAAATTTAAATTACCTCCAAATTTGTCATTTGTTCCGTAACTGGAATACAAACCTACACTATTTATTTAGGGGTATTACTTTTTGCAAAGCTGAAATGACGAGCCATTAAAATTTAGCGAGGGTTAACTACCCATACCGCTAGTTAGCGGTAGTTGGGGTAAGTAGCTTTCTACCGCTCCCACTCACACACTGGTGATTTAGCTCACTTAACTTTTGGCTCGGATGCAGACCGGCTGTATCCGCTCTTCCTCCTCGCCTATTTTGGACTGCCATTAATTTTTGTCTTTCAACATAATTTTTCTTATATATACTGTATACGAAAACATTCTTAATGTTTATGTATATATATATACATAGAAATGTTGAAAGTTTCCTTTTCAGTGTTTGTGCTGTGAGTGTGATACGTATACGACAGGTTCTCAAGACACTTGCGCAAGGCCGGGGAATCTTCCCTTCTGTCCTCTCCCCCCTTGTCCATCAGTCTTCCCGTTGGTGGATAACCTACCATTGACTCGGCCGCTGCCGCATGGGAATCGTCATCGTTTGGACCCTCCTCATTCAACTATTGTCTTCGCCTTTCCCTCTTCCGAAGGAAAACATATGGATTACTGAGCGAAGGGAGTGTGGCCTCTCAGAGATTGACTACAGTCTTTCTCTTCTCAAGGCCGTTCACCTTTCATGGGCCTCCGACAGTGTACTAACGGGGGGAGCACCTTTCTCGTTCGCGGGTTAGGTTGTGCTTCTTATTGTTTTCTTATTTATTTTAAGTGAAATTATAATTGTTTGTAATTTAACTTTTCAGCTTCTCCGTGGGGTAACACTTCCCTTCGGAGGATCAGTAGTTTTTCCTATTAGTGAATATTTTTAGCTGATTTAAATAATTGTAATTCTTGTTTTATTACAGTTACTCTCCACTCCCCTTCTCCCGTCGATGTTGACCGGGGAAGGGAGGGAGCAGTACTTATTTTATGTCTGTTCCCTCGGTGGTCTCCCTTCCCGTCGCGAACTAGGTGTTCCTCCCGAGGGAATTTTCTGTTACATAATTTATTTTATTTTTCCTCGGTTAACGATGCAGTTTTCTTTGTTCGACTAAGAGTGCCAACGCAGCAGAGCTGTTCCGTTCACGCCTGGGGAATCTGCTGTCACTGCCGTCCTTCAGAGGACGTCGTCATGGGCGTCATCCCTTCTCTTAGAAGTACGCCCATGGCAACACCTGATCAGCACTTCATCTTCGAGGAACTAGCTCCAGCTATGCTTCCTCAGGTAGCGCTCTTGTCAGATCATCTTAGAATGCTACCAGGAGTTTCGCCTCCAGGGGTTGGACAACTTTCCCTTCCGAGGGAGAGTTTTCCTCCCCAGGTGTGAGGTTTTTTCTCCCTTCCGAGGGAGAACTTTCTACATCTTCTTCATCACTTCACTGACTTCGACTGCTGTTGCTGTCTTCTCCTAGACTACGCTCCCCGGTTGCTGAATTTCTCTTCCTTCAGGGCCGAAGCATAGACTTAGGCAAGTCTCTCCTGCGAAGTGATCACCTTTCTCGTTCGCGAGAGGGGCCACTCATAGAGACTCCTCTTTGGAGGATTGCTACTGCTGAAGGTCAGCTTGCTGGTCCACTGGCCCTCATAGGCATCATCTGTTTCTGGACCTTCAACTGACGACGCTGCAGCTAGTCCTCGGACTTCGGTCCTGGACTCTGATCGTTCGCGATCTCCATCGGTGGATGTTCGCCCTTCCAAAGGACACATCCCAGATCCTGATCGTCCTACCAGCTGACCTGCCGACCTACTAGTGCAACATTGCCACAGAGAGCAACGTTTGCCAGCTCGCCAGCGCTCACCAGCCAACCTATGATCGCCGGCGCAACAGAGCTCACAGAAACCTCAGCACGCACCCGTGCTACTTCGGTTTCCTGCTTGCCCAATGATCTCCTGCGCGCCAGTGCTCTCCTGTATGCCAGCGCTCTCCTACACTCCAGCTATCTCTTGCGCGCCAACGATTTCCTGTGCGCCCCTGCGCGTCAGCGCTCTCCTAAGCGCCAGAGTTCTCCTGCACTCCAGCACACTCCCGCGCACTTGCGCCATCGCTGTCCTACGCGCCAGCGCTCTCCTGCGCGCCAATGATTTCTGCGCACCAGCGTTCGCCTGTGTGCGAGCTCTCTCCTGCGCGCGATCACTTCCCTGCGCGTATGTCAGTAGTCTTCTCCGCGCACACTCCTGCTCATTTTTTATGGAGACTGCACAACACCCTGTACTGGGTGCCAGTGCTCTCCTGCACACTTGCGCTCTCAGATCCAGCACTCTCCTGCGCAATTGAGCTCTCAGATCCAGCACTCTCCTGCTCACTTGCGCTCTCAGATCCAGCGCTCTCCTGCACACTTGCACTCTCAGATCCAGCGCTCTCCTGCGCACTTGCACTCTCAGATCCAGCGCTTTCCTGCGCACTTGCGCTCTCAGATCCAGCGCTCTCCTGCGCACTTGCGCTCTCAGATCCAGCGCTCTCCTGCGCACTTGCGCTCTCAGATCCAGCACACTCCTGCTCACTTGCACTCTCAGATCCAGCTCTTGACAAAGAGCCAGCGCTCACCTGCGCACCAGCGCGTGCCTGCTCGCCAGCGCTCTTCTGCGTACCAGCGCTCTCAGATCCAATGCTCGCCAGTGCACCAGCTCTTGTCAAAGAACCAACGCCCACCTGCGCGCCAGCGCTCTTCTGCGCACCAGCGCTCTTCTGCGCACCAGCGCGCCAGCGCTCTTCTGCGCACCAGCGCTCTTCTGCGCACTAGCGCTCTCAGTTCCAATGCTCGCCAGTGCGCCAGCTCTTGTCAGAGAACCAGCGCCCACCTGCGCACCAGCGCTTTCCTGCTCGTCAGCGCTTGTCAGCGCTCTTCTGCGCATTCACCGAAAACTGCGCTTCAGCTTAAACTGAGCCCGAGCATCACTCGCGCAATAGGCAAAAAGAATGAAAACTTTTTGACAGGTCAACATTGCCCCATTCCTCTCCCCGCAAACGCATTACAGCATGGCCGCCGTGAAAAGAGAGAAGAGGCTTCACAGAAGGGTTCAAGATCCCGAAGATTCCATCTTCCAAGGGGAATCAAACGCATCTACCATCGGTCGAGACTCTTCACAGGGAACCCTTGGTCCCTTTCTCTTCAGGAGTTTTTCCTGACAGTACCACCGTTAGCAAACACAATCTGAATGTTGCAAACGGCATATCATTATCTCGCAAATCTCTAATTACCAATTAGAAATCATCAATTGACTGAGCACTAGATCCCTGTTTCCTTATCGCTAGCTCGCCGATCACCAGATCGGCAATTGCTAGCACATCTCTCTCTGATCTTTGACCTCCAGTCTCGCCAATTGCTAACAATCTCCGATTACTTGCGTGCCAATCGCCGATTGCTAGTCAATAACCAATAACCAGTCATCAGCTTGCTGATCACTAGATCACCGATGGGCAGCTCGTCTTTCTTCGATCATCGACCTCAACTCGCTGATCTCTGACCAGCCAATCGTCAGCTTGCTGATCTCTGATCAGCCAATCATCAGCTTCCTGATCTCTGACCAGCCAATCGTCAGCTTGCTGATCTTTAGCTCACCGATCACCGGTTCGCGATCGATCGCTAATTATCAATGGCTCACCATCACCAACTGACTATCATTAAACCATTCTGCTGTCTCTCAGGGCTCTCCAGGCTGATTAGCAACTCATTAATTGCCAACCTTCCTTGGCCGACTGACCAGACAGCCTTCATCTGCCTGTCAGTTACCATCTTCGGCTCACAGATCACCGATTCACCGATCATCGGCAATTCTCCATTCACCAGCAGTTCGTGACTCGGACTTACTAGTCAACCTCTGCCCGTGGTTCCCTAGATCAGAAGGCATACAACACACTTCTCGCTACTCGCCGTTTGCCATCACACCAATCCACTAAAGCGATAGGCAAATGATCGACAACCCCCATCAACAGCTTGTCGACAGGTGACTATCCAACTGCACAGTAACCACGATACCCAGCCGTTAACCATTGATTAATATTCGCCAGGCTAATGCTGCTCCAAGGGATAGCATCAATCCCATCAGGGCACATGGTAGAGTTAAGTTTTTCCTTACTTCTATCAGTTAAAGGAGTTCTCTCCCTGGAAAGAATCTGTACACAGGGTTTTGCGTCCCATCCTTTACGCCACGAGTCAAAACCCCAGCGTCAACAATCTCCCATGCGAAAGGATCTGCAAGGAGCTGCCCCTTTGTGTTGATGTCCACACCATGTTGGAGTTCGGAAAAGGGCTAAGACCACAGGTCTTCATTTGCGCGCTGGACCGAAAGGATGCATACTTCCAGGCCAAACCATCCATCTTCTAAGGAGGATTGAAGATCCAGTCTAGACAAACAAGAAACACCAGTTCAGGGCACTGTGTTTCGGTCTTTCCACAGTAACCATCCTGGACTCACGGGATCGGCTTCTGTCTCCTCCGTTTCTGGACGACTGACTGACCTTAGCAGACTCGGTGGCAACTTTGCACTTACCGTAACGTCAAGTATTTTTACCAAGATTGGGTGATCATGGTAAACCTGTGGAAGTCTTCCCTACTTCCCTCTCAGAAGACTGGTGTATCTGGGAATGATTCTAGATACCAAATCTCCACAAAACCTTCCCATCAAAGACAGGCGTAGAAAAGTTACAAGACCCTTTCTCAAAACGAGGAAAACTCCCAGCCCAGAGTGACTATTTTTTACCTCGAACACCTATCATCTCTAGCCTGTCTAGCCTCCAACTGCCGCCTCAATATTTGTTTTCTCCAGGGGCGGCTTGAGTCCAATTGGAATCAGGCCTTCGATTCCCCAGACATTCTGACCCCCTTGGGACCAGAAGTTTGGACGAACCTCAAGGTATGGGTGTTAGTTGAGAATCTATGGAGTGGTATAACCTTCTCATCCTTCCCCCACCCCTCGGACTTGATGCTGTGCTTAGACACATCAAAAGAAGGGAAGAGGGACCATAGTGCTGAACCAAACGATCTCAGGCCTCTGGACAGAGTCCGAAAGTACCTTCACTTAAATATCTTAAGAGATGAAGGCCAACTTTCCGGTCCTTCAACAGCCTCATCAGTTCCTAACGGGCCATTCAGTGGTGTGATGAGCGACAACACCACATAGGGGCTCGCATCAGCAAGCAAGAAGGAACTTGCTTGCATCCTCTTCCCATCTAACAGTATAGATATTAAGATGGGCCAAAGTCAGTTTAGTACCACTGTCAGGTCGTTTTATTCCAGACCAGAGTAATGTGCTCGCCGACAATCTGTGCATAGCATCTCAGATAAGGTGTACTGAATGGTCATTGGATCACCTTGTAGCCGTCAATGTCCCGACTTTACGGGGTTCTCCAATTATGGATCTGTTCGCAACACCCCTGAACCTCAGGCTTCTGCTGCTCCCCAGTCCTAGACCCCAAGGCTCTCTGGCAAGAAGCATGCCAACAACGGCATGTCTAGAGAAGGGGTACTCAAAAAGGCTAGAACATCAGCCAGCCTCTCAAGGGCTCTCATAGCTCCGCCATGGCATTACGCAGAACTGTTTCCAAACCTTCTGCAGCTCCTGATAGAGCCTCCAAGAGAACCCTCTCCATGTCACAGACAACCACACTTCAACATCTACCAAAAGCTATAGCTTTGCTATGATTGTACGCCTGGAGGCTACCCAGTGCCTCCTCTCTCACAGAGGCTTTTCGCAATAAGTTGCGAAGAGGTTGTCTAGATATCTGAGGAATTCCTCAGCATCAGTCTACCAGGAAAAGTATAACGTCTTCTGTGGTTGGTGTCATGGGAAAGTGTATCTCAACTCGATACCTCTATTCCAGTAATAGCAGAAACCTCGAGTATATGCAAGAGGAAAAGACCCCCCTTTTCAGTTTCAGCAGGTAAAGACGATCACTCAACTTTGAGCCTCGCCTTCAAACTGAAAGGAAGGGACATCTCCTCATCTTTAGATCTTTCCTAACTCATGCGGACTTACAACTTACCTTTTCCCTGTCGGAATTGAGAGCTCCCTCTCGGAACATTGTTCAAGTTCTCCAGTCTCTAAGGAGACCTCCTTATGTTCCACTTCACCAGGCAACAAATTTCACCTGGTTTAGAAGACAGTGTTCCTACACACTTTGACAGCAGACAAACGAGTCAAGGAACTTCATGGTCTCTCTTTCGACATCGGCGATTAATGAGAAGGGTGAAAGGCAACATTCAGTTTCGTCCCCGAGCATGTTGCCAGACACAGACCCCAGAGGTGACGGATCCTAGACAAGTCTCCACTCGGTAACTGATGATCCGGATCATCTGTTACTGTACCCGGGATAAGGTATGAGGCTCTACCTCAAGAGAATGGCAACAGCCCATCCGGGTCCCTTCTCTTGTCATTAGCACTGGGAGAGACAACAGGAGGATCACCAAAACATCATCTCTGCAGGATTCACAGTGTCATCAATTACGCCCTGAATCCAGATCCTCATCCAACATGTCGACTCATGATGTCAGGGGCATAGCTATGCCCCTGGCCCTTCTAAGCAGATTACTCTGTGATGCAGGTTTTACAAGCAAGGGTGTGAATGCTCCAGGTGACTTTCACAACCTTTCTCCTGCAAGACGTGACCCACAGCAGCTGGTTGTATACCTCAAGCTCCTTATTGGATAAGTAGCAGAAGGTTAAGGGCACTCTTACCCGGTTTTAGTCTGCGTGAATGAAAAGATTTGACTGGCTCTTATTCTTTTCTTCATCCTCCCCTCTCTTGGGGAAAGCAGCATCCTGGGTTCTTGGGTTCTTTGCATAAGCTGACCTCAAACCACTGCAGGTAAACCATGCTCCCTTGTGTACCTAGTATTAAGCTAATACTGTTGCGTCCCCCTACCTTGGCGATGTGGTATTGGGAAGTCTTGGTTACAACAGTTTTTCCTACAAAAAGACTGAATAACTTAACCTAGACAGTCACACTTCTAAATATCTCAACACACAGCTTGCGTGAGCTGCGGACCTTGCTTAGCAAGGTTTTAGCGAGGCGCAGGGACTTTATTTTGAGTACTAACATACTCAAGATAAGGAACCCCCGGGTTAAGCCAAAATCCAGATTGGCTGGGACGTCCACCCTTCCTATTGGATGAGTCACCCCTAAATAAATAGCGCAGGTTTGTATTCCAGTTACGGGACAAATGACAAATTCGTAGACAATTTGTATTTTTCCTAACGATACAAACCTTAGCCATTTATACAAACTTTCCCGCCAGCCCTATCCCCCTTGAAGTCCTACCTCCAAGCAAAGTGAGCTAAATCACCGGTGTGTGAGTGGGAGCGGTAGCTAGCTACCCCCCTAGCGGTATGGGTAGTTAACCCTCGCTAAATTTTAATGGCTCGTCATTTCAGCTTCGCAGAAAGTAATACCCCTAAAGGTTTGTATCGTTAGGAAAAATACAAATTATCTACAAATTTGTCATTTTTGGGGCATAGACCACACAGGAATGGCTATTTTAGGTAATAGTTTCTAAAATTTTAATTTTATAGTTACTGAATATAAAATTTGGGAAGACATTTTAATTTTCTGAATATTCTTAATCTTGTATAGACATAGTGAACAGTAAGTTACATTCACTGTACCTTGTGATATGTTGATGCTATAATTATATGTTACACTCTAAATTTAATATTATATCCTTTTTATCATTTGATATTCTTGACAGGCTGGTAATCTTCGGCAATGACTATCTTCAATCTATACATTTTTGATCGGAATGGTCAACTCCTAAATTACACGGAATGGACTCGTCGAAAACTGTCAGGAATGACAAGAGATGAGGTTAGAATTTCAGCTTAATTTAATTTTGCTACTACACGTATTCAAACCCTCGTACTTTAATGGGAGTATGATTTTAGCGAAGCTGGAACTTGGCTGTTAAGATTTGTAATGAGGTGCTCGTAGTTACTGTGGGTTGTGGGGATGTGCAGTCCCATCCCCTGCCAGCACACTTTGACTTCAGCTGCTGAGAAGAATGGACACAGTCTCAGTACTAACAAAGCTATGCTGTCCTAATTACTGTAAATTCTTTCTCTTTTTTCAGAGTGATAGCGTTTGACTGACCATAGCATGCTGGCTTGCACAGGTATCCCTGGCTGCAAGTGTGGCAGGTTCATGAGCAGGACTGAGGTGGATCCCCATTCTTTGTGTCCTATTTTCTATGGGTGAGGGGGGGGGGGGATGACTGAGTACATTCAACCCCCTATGATGTGTGCAGGGAGTGGTCAAAGGATGAAAGGAGGAAGAAGTCTCAAGTCGGATTCATCACCTTCAGGGTCTTCCAAAAAATTGAAGAAGTCCACTAGCTCTCACTTCTTGCCCTCTGGAACTCAAGCTTCTGCTCCTTCTTTGTCTTCCTCAGGTGGTAACCCATAGAAGTATGTTGGCTTCGACTTGCCCTCACGGCAAGCTGCAGGTAAGGTCGACTTACCAGCATTGAAGGAATTATTTCCTGCCTTTCTCATAGCGAGGTCTCCCCCCCTAATAACTGTAGGGGCATTTTTAGGTCTGAAGGGTATTCTGTCAGCAGAGAAGCTGCTGCAAGCCCTAACTAATATTAAAACTCCCAATTCTTCTGCTCCTGTACCTTTTTCCTCTGCTGATCCTGTGAAGTTTTTGACCTGACCCACTGTCAACTAGGCCCAGGCTACTGAAGTTGATCGTCGATCGTGAATCCTTGCTTTCTGTAGCCTCGTCACCTTTAACAGGAAAATCCCTGACTAAGACTTCTGAGGAGGGAAGGGCACAACCATGCCTTTCCTCTCCTTCCAGCCAAATTCCTTCGACCCTGTCCTCTGCCGCTAAGTCTTCTGTGGACTCTGTCTCCCAAAGGCGAAGAAGAGAGAAAGTTTTACATGTGACCAGCTCTTTCCTGTTTCCCCTTCATGTAAGTGTGACAGGTGGTGCTGTGTCTCCTTAAGTGACATTCTCCTCTGCTCCAATTTCAGACACACGTCATGCTGTCCCTTCTTCAGACTATGAGACTTCAGGACTTTTCAGGGAAGAGGATGAGAGACCTTCCGACTGCTACAGTTAGAGAGACTACTCTAAATTGTCATGCTCAAGTGCACCTGTACTCATAAGATTCCCTTATGAGGGTTCTAAAAGTGCAAAATCCTGAGAGGATAGCCCTATGCATGTACGATCATCTCATCAGCCTTATACTGTATGTCTTTATGTACAAGGCTTTTACATGCAAAGCCTCCATGCTCAAAATTTGCTTCTCAAGCATGGCTACCCCTATGCACACGATCTCATGAGAGCTTATGATCACATTCTAGTTAGGCTAGAAACTTTGGAGCGTCTCACCTTAAGTCTCCACATGCCAGGTCTCCTAATGTTAGATCTCCAAGCGAGCGGTCCCCACGTGCAAGGTACTCGTGCTAGCCATCCCCATGTGCTAAGTCTCCATTCATAGAGCTCCTGCAGACAGTAAATCCACGTGTTGAGTCTCGTTAAGTGCAGCTCTGTCATGAGCTAGGTCTCCATGCTCTAAAAATTCACATGCAGTACCTTATTACTTTGCGTGCTAGTTATCCTTGTGCTAGGTCCGCAGAAATTCACATGGAGAAATCTCATACCTTATTACTTTGTGTGCTAGTTCTTCACGTGCTAGATCCCCATAAATTCACATGCAGAAACCTCATACCTTAGGACTTTGCCTGCTAGATCTTCATGTGCTAGATCTCAACGTACAGTACTGGATTCCTACACGCTATGTCCCCACAATCCACACACTGAACCCCTATGTGCTAGGTCTCTATGAGTGGAATCTCCTCGAACCAGAACCTTATTCACTGGATCCCCTCGCGTTAGATTCCTAAACGCAAGATCTCCATAAGTGGAATCTCCTCAAACCAGAACCCTACCCACTGGATCCCCAGGCATTATATCCCTATGCACCAGATCTCCATGCTTGGTACCTCCAAGATTAAGAACCCTATGCGCTTGATAACCATGTGCTGGAACCTAACATAATGGACTCCCATTCTCTAGATCTCCACACGTAGGGAGGTTAACATGCTCTTAAAAACTTTCAGCTAATTTAGGTCACATTAGTGTTCTCCAAGTTTTAGGTTTTAAAAGACTGAAGTTATGCACTCATTCTCCCAGTGTTAGGCCAACTCGCACTAGGGTTTCTTGTGACTAGTCCTCACACGATCGTCCCACACGGGAATGTTCGTCAGTGAGAACCTCCTATATTCACTTAGCAGGAGACATGATTCAAAGCCCAACAAGAGTTAAGGAGTAGATAGCTCTATCTTGTACCCCTAAGTATTCCTTGGGTGACAGGGAGATCAACACCAAATGGCATTCTAAAGTTTCAGTTAAGAGACGCCCGTCTGTCTGATACCCATATGAGCAAGAAAGAGTCCTCTCAATTGGACAAGTAGAAGGTATCCTCAAGGCCACCATAGGGACTACTCAACCTTGACAGTCCAAGGACAAGTCGGTTGACAAGTTATCCTGTGAGCCCTTTAGTGGTATAGGCCTTCATCCCGTCACCCAAGACTGAGAGTGTTTGACTAATAAGGAAATAATGTCCTTTAGAAACTGCTTCAATTTCCTCAGGATATTATTATTATTATTATTATTATTATTACTATTAATAGCCAAGCTACAACCCTAGTTGGAAAAGCAAGATGCTATAAGCCCAAGGGCTCCAATAGGGAAAAATAGCCCAGTGAGGAAAGGAAATAAGGAAATAAATAAATGATGAGAAAAAATTAACAATAAATCATTCTAAAAACATCAAAACAGATGTGTCATATATAAACTATAAAAAGACTTATATCAGCCCGTTCAACATAAAAACATTTGCTCCAACTTTGAACTTTTGAAGTTCTACTGATTCAACTACCCGATTAGGAAGATCATTCCACAACTTGGTCACAGCTGGAATAAAACTTCTAGAATACTGTGTAGTATTGAGCCTTATGATGGAGAAAGCCTGGCTATTAGAATTAACTGCCTGCCGAGTATTACGAACAGGATGGAATTGTCCAGGAAGATCTGAAAGTAAAGGAGGGTCAGAATTATGAAAAATCTTATGCAACATGCATAATGAACTACCGCTAATTGAATGACGTTGCCAAAGATTGACATCTAGGTCAGGAATAAGAAATTTAATAGACCGTAAGTTTCTGTCCAGATCTTAGGACCAGAGAGGAAACTGGGAAACCTGAGACTATCCTTCAAAACAAATCAAGGCCTCTTCCTTCCCGAGTGAGGATCCCAAGGACACAATATACCCTTCAGCTTCCAGTTCAGGATAAAGAGAATCAGAAACTAAATCAACCTTTATTATTATTATTATTACTTGCCAAGCTAAAACCCTAGTTGGAGAAGCAGTATGCTATAAGCCCAGGGGCTCCAACAGGGAAAATAGCCCAGTGAGGAAAGGAAACAAGGAAAAATAAAATTTTTAAGAAGAGTAACATTAAAATAAATATCTATACAAACTATAAAAACGTGAACAAAACAAGAGGAAGAGAAACAAGACAGAACAGCTTGCCTGAGTGTACCCTCAAGCAAGAGAACTCTAACCCAAGAAAGTGGAAGACCATGGTACAGAGGCTATGGCACTACCCAAGACTAGAGAACAATGGTTTGATTTTGGAGTGTCCTTCTCCTAGAAGAGCTGCTTACCATAGCTAAAGAGTCTCCTCTACCCTTAAGAAGAGAAAAATGGCCACTAAACAATTACAGTGCAGTAACCCTTTGGATGAAGAAGAATTGTTTGGTAATTTCAGTGTTGTCAGGTGTATGAGGACAGAGAAGAATCTGTAAAGAATAGGCCATACCATTCAGTGTATGTGTAGGCAAAGGGAAAGTGAACCGTAACCAGAGAGAAAGACCCAATATAATACTGTCTGGCCAGTCAAAGGACCCCATAACTCTCTAGCGGTAGTATCTCAACGGGTGGCTGGTGCCCTGGCCAACCTACTACCTACTACCTTCATGAAGGTCTTATCTCTCGTTAGAGAATTTAATGACGTAGTGGAGGCAACCAGAGCACCAGTCAAAGGTGGGAAGAACTCCATTGTTCCGTGCTTTGAGGCCCACTCTGAAGCTATCCTGGTCTGAACTGACCTGGGAAGTAATAAACAGAGTAGACTTCTAGGTCTCAGGGCCAAGCAACTCTTTACATTCAGGTCCATCGTAAAAAATCGTACATCATGTGCTCACCAGTCAGAGGAGATTGTATTTTGTGAAGGAGGCCATCCTTTCCTCTCTACTTATTGCTGTGGCAGTGACTACGTTAACATCTGGGACCTCTGTAGAAAAACTTGGCTTGTAGTTAACAATTTTCTTAGCGTCCGAGTTTGCCAGCATAGAAATTATCTCTGTGATGAGCTTCCAGGAAACCTGGTTGGACTACTGGTCAGGGGGAGTGACTTACTTTGCAGCTTTTTAGAATCTGGCAAATCCTGAGAACAAGAAAAAGTTCACTGTCATTTATCAATCATTTTGGTGTCCCTCAAGGATCCAAGATCGCCCTTTAGTTGCCATGGTTGAAAATTCCTCGCTGGGCCAGGGACAGAGTTTACTAGCAGATCTCTGGATCTGAGAATTCTTTTCAGCCTAACTAGTTGAACATCTTGCCTCTCACTTTTTCTTAGCAAAGGAGATTCCATGTGCCCTAGGGTGTGAATCCATACCCTTTCCCTGCATTCCCACCCTTCGTGGCACAGCAATAAATCAGTGGGCCAATTGAGTCCTGAAGAGGAGAGAGTAAGTCATCTCCCCTTCCTCAGGAAAATTGGACAGTTGAAAGCATTGGCTCTCTTTCCACTGGACATAGAGGCAATGGCAGAAAGTGGAAGAAGGCTAGATATAACTCCTCTATCCACCTGCAGTCACCTTTAAGGGTCCAGGCCTTTCATAGACAGCTGTGTTGAGACATTCGGTCCCTGCCACACCATTGAGATGAGCTTTGAAAGAAAGCTCTGGCTGCCTCTACAGCCTGATCTGCATCTCCATCTACTTCTTCCTTTGAGGAAAGCTGTGGACAATGCTCCACCCTTTCGTGACCAGCTTGGCCAGTTTAGGAGGAGCGGTAGAGGTAAGAAGGGAAAAAAGGTGCGATGAAGTGGGTTATCCCCTCCTCCAGCTGCTGTAAATGGCAAGATGCTTGTCATGCCATTAAGCAACGTGGCAGCAACATGGAGCAGAATAGTGGCTGGTGGAAGTCCTTTTGAATGGATACCACCTGCCCTTCATAGTTCTTTATCCTTCTCTCACTTGCACTCTGTTGACATGACATTCTGGAGTTTTCTTTAAAATCTCCGAAAACTCTAGCCTTAGCTATGAAGGTGGAAGCGATGGAGGAGATGAACACGTTTGAAGTCATAAAAGATGGTTTTCTTGGCTTCTACAGTCGACTTTTCATGGTAGAGAAGTCGGCTGGGTGTAGGAGACCTGTCTTCAAGCTCTCCACTAAACAAGTTTGGTCTTCATACCTTGTTCAGGGTGGAGATTGCAGGCACCTAGCAGTCTGCCATCAGAGAGGAATACTTCATGCTTTTTGTGGACCTGAAGGATGCATACTTCCAGATACCCATCTATCAGTTTTACATAAGGTGCCTCCACTGTTTACTTGGGGGTAGTAGTGTACCAACTCAAACCCCTGTGCTTGGAACTGTCTACCACCCCATGAGTGCTCAAGCTAGTGTTCACGCTGGTTCGCAGCTTGGGCCCACTCGAAGGAGATGCGCCTCTTGAAGTATTTTGACGATTAGCTGGTCCTGGCTGCCACTAGAAGGTAATTGCTTCAGGATTGGGACAGACTGCTTTAATTTTGTTATGATTTGGGGATCGTGGTCAATCAGGAAAAGTCTTATAGTCTCACTCCTAAACAGAGAGTGAAGCACCCAAACATGCAGATACAAGGCAGCAGCGAGTGTCTTTCCATGAGATGACAATATCAAGAGGCTCAGGGATATGGTACATCTGTTCCTACACAATCAAGAACTCTGGGTTGACAGTGGTAATGTCTTCTGGAACATCTTTTCTCATTGGAGAACATGTTCCTCGGTCACCTCAATGGTGTCTGAAGATTCACTGGTCAGCAGGCAGCAATTTCCCTTCCCTTTCAGTCCCAATGAAACAGGATGACCTTTCCTGATAGTTGAACGATGGAACCTAACCATAGGAGTTCCACTTCACTCCCCACCTCTAGAGATGATGCTATTTTTAGACACATTAAGGGAGAGGTGGCGCTCACACATGAGGAATCAGTTGCCTTGGGTGTGTGGTTCCAGAAAGCACTTGCATACCAGCCAGGTGGAAATGTAAGCAATGGATTTGATTGGAACTCTGTAGTATTGATCAGTTACAACACTATGATTGTGGCTTACGTCAACAAGCAAGGAGGCACTGCCACTTCCAAGCCTTGCGAGTTGCCAAAGTACACATCTGGGGAGTGGTCAGCGTAGTAGAATTGTTAGCGAGGTTAATTCCAGAAGGAAGAATGTTCTAGCAGATGCACTCAGTCACCAGGGGCAGTTTGTTCAGAATTTTCCCTATTTCTTTGGGTGGGAGAATGGCTTCTGGCTCTTTGGGGATTTACCTTTTTGGCACTTGGCTGAACAGGCAACTACCAGTGTTTCTCCTCATTCCCAATCCTTTTGCGGCATTCGAAGATGTCATCCAACACCCTTAGTACGATTGATACTCCTACACTTTACTATAATTTCAAGCAAATTGTCGGCTAATCAACTGAGGGTTGATTGTGCCAGGCCTTAGGATGACCTTGGTGGCCCCCAGATGACCACAAGATGAGTGGATTCATGTTCTGTGAGCATGTTATTTCGAGTTCATAATTAAACTACCCTTAGCACACTTCCAAGGAAGGTCTCATGCTCAGATCATGGACTCCCTTGTCCTTTTTTCCAAGAGAATAGCCTCAATCAGAAGCATCAGCAGGTCTTGGTACAGTTTGGCATATGGCCATTTGGGAGCCACCAGGGATACCCTTAGATTCAAGCTTGTCAGCACCTGCTATTATCCTTAGAATCAGACAGAACGTCAGAAAGCGTAGACATTTGCATTGACCCACAGGCGTTAAAAGGCATCTTCTAGGGCCACTACTAGGGCTAGAACTGGGGAATAGGTGCAGGAACTTTTTTTGTTTAGATGGTGTTGAATGACGAGGAGTTGCACAAAGGGAGACATTTCTGCCAGTAGAGGATGAAGAGACTACTCTGCGCTTACCACTTGTCACTGGCACATGAGCTTGACGATGAATAATCATTTTCCAAGATTTGTATTCATTCTATGACTAATAATATTAATAGCAGTGTGCACATCATAAAATGGTCTCTATTGTTTGGTCTAGTACCTCAGTAGGATACACTACATACTGTCCACAAAATTTAAATTGAAATGTCACAATTAACTCTTACAATTATTCTTTGTAGTGGCTGTCTATCTATCTGTGGTACATCTTGAATCAAGACATCACTGAAAATGAGTATAACTGTAGTACAGTATTTCAGAATCTCCAATATCCCATAATCAGTGTGTACTCCTTATGTACTAGGAGAGGTCAGAGTTCTCCATTCTCATTATAAACTAGTTTTCTTCAGGTACAGTACTGTCATTCTATGTAGATCTAGGTCGTCATGCTTGCCCTGTTGTGTGCAGGGTGCTGTTGATCCTGAAAGACGAAGAGAGATGTGAGACAATTAGGAGGCTGAAAGAGCATAAAACAAAAATCATTCTGCAAAGACAAAAATATTTTGAAAAAATCATGAATCTTTAAAAGTAACTTGTATCTTCCCTAACTATAAATGATTACTTTTACACCGTGAAGATGAAACGTAAAGGGAAGACTGCAAGGAAACCTTGGTCCTTACGAAAGGAAGATCTTGTAGTTTGTGCCTGTGATGTGAATAATCATAGGTTCTTCTATCATCTGTATCCTGGACTGGAAAAGTGGGAATGAAGCAGATGCAAGAAGTTATGTAATTCAAATGACATTAAGAAACAGGGGCAAGAGGTCCAATCACGAGGTTTCTGATCTCGTGGTGTATGTTCAGTAAGTAGAAGATTGTTTCCATAGTGACTGGTTGCACCAAAATTGCACAAGTGGTAACGGAGCGAATAGAGACTGATAGCGATACAGAAGGCCAGGTTTGGGGTGTTATCTCGGGAACTTTCCAAAAAGGGAAGGGAAGGAGGGAAACACCTATCCTGTGCAGAGTGTGTATGTTCAGTTTTGTACAAGATTGAGCTGTGAAGGCAGGTGTGTGCACTCCTATAACACGTACCAAAATGTATTCTCGGGAAGGAAATATCCTGGTATGAAACTTTGTCTTGTTTCTTACTGGAGAACGTACAAAGACTGTATATTCCTAAGTGGAAAAGCTCATGGTATGTGCCAATGGTTATCTCGACGTTCTTTAAAGTTTGGGCATCACTGAAGCGTCATGGGATTGTCCCAGTGCATTAGAGAGAAAAGGATAGTTGCTAATGTCCTGACCAACAGTGCTTGCTTGATCTTGCATGTGATTTACACTAGCACCAGAAACCTGAGCTCAGTTATCTCATACCGAAACATCTTCTTGAGAAGGGGAGGGATTTGGTACGGCGCTGCTTCTCCTAGGAAACTAGGTAGAGGAATAGGTTAATGTCTCTTGAGACTTGGACTCTTACTCATATATGGGGGAAGCTTAGACAAGTCTCGTATGACTGAATGAGTGGTCTTAAGCGATGATTTTTTTTTTTTTCTTTTTTTGAGCTGTTGGTGTTGCGTCTGAAGGCTTATCAGCTCATGAAAATCCTTCTAGTGTCTTCTTGTAGTGGACCAAAAACAGAATCTGAACGAAACTCTGTAGAGGATGTGATGACAACTTGAAGTTGACTTCACAGAGGCTTACGTGCTTTTAGCTCCTGTGCCCTCATAGGTAGGAGAAGCACTAATAGCTTCAGTTCGTGATGGGAGAATGTAACAATGTGGCACTGAGTGGCATGTAGGCCTGTGGGTGGTGGAGTAGGCTTACCAATGATGGCACATACGAGATGGGGTGCCTTGATGATTCTTGGGACATTCAGGTCAGTCCTGAACTCATTGTCTCTTGGGAACTGTTGGAAGGAAGGATCGAGGGTCTTGGAACTCACTCTCGTACTAGAATAAAAGCTGGTAACAGGCACATGAACACCTGTAACACACACTGCTCAAAGCAGGATATGATCTTAGTACGTACTGCTCCTCCTGGTACATACCGTACTTTCGTACATGGTGAGAGATTATTGGCAACACGCAGCTACGTTGATCGGACATCTTAGGTGACATATTGATCTATGGGTGAAGTTGCAGAGTTTTGTCGAGGGCATTGTATTCGGAATGAAACTGAACCCAGGTTCAAAAGTGGCACATATTAATGTTTCATTTAATCAGGACAAATTTCAGCACACACCACTTCCCCCTCTCTCTCCCGAATGAGATATTGTCCAGGAAGAGAAAGAGGGCAGAGTGCTGCATTCCAACCGCTCTCATAAGAAACAGAGCACAGGTAGCAATCACCTGTACCGACACATATACTCTGGGATGAGAACATTCCTGGTACTTAGGAACTCATTTCTTGGTACTCTACAGTACTGTCTTTCCCATAAGGAGATAAACGGTAAAAGTCATATGTACACGACACCTATCAAGCAGTCTTCCTGGACTAATATGAGGACGTCTTTCGTCGCCTATCTGGAAGACTTCCGAAACACTAAAGAAGGAAAAGGAAGAGGGGGGCTGCCCTAGTCCTGATGAAGGAGCTATGCTATGCGCTCGGTCCTTTGCAAAATCGGCTGGGTGAAGTAGGTATGCTCCTAGTAGGTAGAGGGGAAGACTGATCACTTAGTGACTGGCCACACCGAGACTGCTCAAGCATTGATGGAGTGTGGACACCGGAGGTAATCGTTGATGTAGCATGGACACCGGATGGGCCTTCCCTACCACCCCATTAGCTACTGACACATTAAAATTTTGACAACCGAGTTCCAGCTACGCTGAAAAGACTCCTATTAAAGTACGTACTTTTGTATATGTGTAGGAAGAAATCAGTGTATACTAGGTCCAGGCAATTACCAGACTTGTGAGTAGCCTCAATTATAATTTTCTCACAGCCTGATACAGAAGCAAACTCCAAAGCTATGGTTATCAGTATAAGAAACGTGAACATCAATGCTTGTAGAGTCACTGATTGATCATTGTCATTGAAAGAACCTTGCATGTTTTGTAGACAAACATCATCTTTATGTCTATTAAGATACCTGTAACTGTATGAATTTGATATGGTCCACTATACAAGTGTCAACCTCTTACCCACATTGACTTTTTACAGTATATTGCATTGTGTTTAGTTGTATTAAATATCTTATGGATAAGTCTGTACCTTCTAGCGATGTCCTTTTTTTTGGTAATAACCAACCATTGACTGACTTTTTGAGAAATTGTTCCAACATGGAGTACTTACCTCGAACTACTTTTGTAGGAGGATCTGGGATCTCCTTAATCACCGACCAAGAATTTTGCGTAGTTCCCCCTCTCTCTGCTACCTTGTAGGGGCGCTTCGGGGCGGAAGGATACTTGCCCTGGAGCGACCCAGGGGCAGCGCGCGAGGCCGCGCTTGTTAGCTCGTCAGTAAGCGTCTGGTCGCGGCGTAGATTACATCTCGCCGCTCTCTCTCTCTTATCCCGTCCGATCACCCTGTGTACCCTGTGTTCCTTTGTGTTCTCCATCCCTTGTCCCATGTGTTCCCGTGTGTTCCTTTCCCTTGTGTTCCATGTGTTCCCGTTGTGTTCCTCACCTTCCCCTTGTGTTCTTGTGTTGTTTGCGTGTTCGCTTTCACCATGGAATCACAGCGTCGCTGTCCCGGGGCCCAAGGTGGTAAGTCTTGCAGAGCATGGCTCTCGAGGCCCGAGGTCGACCCGCACACCTTGTGCTCCTCGTGTCGGGGGAATAGGTGTTCCCCGACCTCCACGTGTCCTGAGTGCGAGTCTTGGCCGGAGCTGCAATGGACCTTGTTCGCCAGGAAGAAAAAGAAGCCAACCAAGAGATCTCGAAGAAGTCGGACAGTGTTTCGCCGCTTACGTTGCCCTCAGCCCAATCAGAGAGGGGTTCTCCTTCGTCTTCCCCTACCCAGAGTAGGGGACGAGGTAAGTCCGTTTCGGGGAAACGGCCCATTGCCGTTCCCCATGAGTCTGATGTCGGGGAATCTGTGGATAAGGGGCCTTCGCAGACGAGTGGGGGGTCTGCTAGTTTGGCGGAAGTGTGTAGTAGACGACGACATGGTGCCCGCAGGACATGTCTTAGATGAAGACCCGGTGTGGGGGAAGCCCGAATCAGCGCCTACCCCCACGCCTGAACAGTGTTTTTCAGGTTCAGCGGGTTCCGGGGGTGGTCGGAACAAAGAAAGATGACCCACGTGCTCGTCGGACCCTGACTCCATCGTGTGGACAGCACCCAGGACTCCCTTCAGGTCCCCCATGAGGATGGAGGGGTAATTCGACTGGTGGTTCACCTCTCGACCTGCCATCCGCTCGGCCCCGGTGCCAGCAACGATGCTTCCGCCGGACTTCATGGAGCCCTTGTCCCCGAGTTCCAGACCAAGGACCCCAAGGAAACTTGTCATCGAAACGGACGACTCAGCAACCTCGTATTCCTCCGACGACTACTCTTCCTACAGCTCCTACTCGTCAGACAGTGCCAGTGAATGGGACTCCAGGAGGAGGAGGAGATCAAGCTCCCACGTCAGCCCGACCAGGAAGAGGTCGAGGTCCTTGAGGAGGAAGTACTGGTGGAAGTCTTCTTCTAGGAAAAGGTATATCACCGTAGTCCGACACCGTAGGGAGTCGAGCAAGAAGGTTGCTGCTCCAGTGCCTTCCTCGGTGGCTGCTGGAGCCGCTTCCGTACCCTTGCGCAGTGTCTCTTCGGCTCCGCCCGCCAGACGGGTGCAGCCGTTGGCACACTTTCAGCTGCCCCGTCTTAAGTCGGCGGCTCCACCCGTGTGTTGGGAACTGCCGCTGGTTAGACCCAGCGGCTCAACTTCTGTATCTTTCGTCGCAGCAGCCCCGGCCAAGTTTCGGGATGCACCACTGCCGCGACCATCGACCAGCTCCGTCCGGATAGCCCCGGGAAAGGGTAGACCCATGACGGCTACCTCCGCTCCGGCAGCTCTACCCTTGACGGGGGCAGCCGCTCCACCACCCATCCAGGAGGGGAGGGATGCCTCCGCGCCTGCAGATCCCTCCGTGTCCGAGGAACCCTCCGACGTGGAGGAGCAGATCGTGGACGAGCTTGTGGGTTCAGGCGAGTGCTCCCCGGACGAGATCTCATCTTATCGGAAGGTGCTAGCGCTCATCCGACGGCACCATTTAGACGAGCCTCAGCCAGCAGTGGAGCAAGCTTGGCTCTCAGGTCTGGGCAGGATGGTTGACAATCCTGTCCAGCGGAAACCGTCACTGACCCTACCATTAGCACCCGATGTTGCCCTGGGAATGGAACATGTGAACCGTTTTGTGTCGGGCACTAAGAATTCGTTGAAAGCACAGGGTTCCTTCAAGCTCCTGCCGGGTCTCAAGACCCAGAAGAAATTCTAATGTGCCTGACGGTCGACACTCTGGGCCTCGCACTTTGGATGAAGCGGTCGCTACCCTGAACCAGGGCAACACGGACGAGCGCAGCCTCAACGCACCGGTGGTCTTCTCACAAGCGGAGGCCTCCATGATGGAGGATACCTCGCAGGATATTGTTAATGTCACCTCTTGGCTGGACTGGTGGGCCTGTATGTTGGCAGGGTTTCAGCTTGCACACGACCTGTCAATCCCTGACAACCAGGCTCTTTTGCAAGAACTGATCCGCTCTGGGGGTAAGGCCATGAAGTTTCTTACCTTCCAGTCCCTTACTCAGACGGCCAACTGGGTCCTGAGGAGGAGGGTCACGGTACTGAATAGGCTATCCCGTAGGCTCCCCGAGCGAGAAGCGAAGTCCCTGAGGAACTCTCTCGTCTGGGGTGAGACAGTGTTCCCCCTGCAAGAAGTAGCCGAGACGATGGAGAGGGTTAACAAAATGAAGAGCGCGGCTGAACCCAGGCAGCAGTTACCTAGGTGACCCCCTGTGAGAAGACCTTCGGCAGACGGAGCCTACCTGCCTACGCCCCCGGCGAGACAGGAGGCTTCCACCTCTTCCTGGAACCAGTCTCCTCGGCCCTCCAGGAGGGGAGGTGCCCAACCTCAGGCCTCTTTTAAACCCAAGTTCTCAGGGTCAAGGAGAGGCCGTTCCAACCGTCTTCCTAGAAGGAGATAGGGAGGGAGGACCCCTTCACCTTCCCACGCCTCAGGTAGGGGGATGCCTCAAACATTATTGGCAAGCATGGCGGGACAACGGAGCGGACCCATGGACGGTAGCGATTCTCAGGGAGGGATACAGGAACCCCTTCCTGTTGGACCCTCCCCCGTTGATCCCCGAACATCGGGCAGAGTGCCTGGCGCCCAAGGACTCAGAGAAGAAAGTAGCACTACAGGCAGAAGTGGAGGCTATGTTGAACAAGGGAGCCCTGCAACCCATGCACGAGCCATCTCCGGGCTTCTACAGCAGACTCTTCCTGGTGGAGAAGGCGACGGGAGGGTGGAGGCCAGTCATCGACCTCTCGGTGTTGAACAAGTTCATCAAGAAGACCCCCTTCAAGATGGACATGCCGAAGTCGGTGATGGCAGCCTTGAGAAAAGGGGATTTCATGATGTCCCTGGATCTCAAGGATGCCTACTTTCAAATTCCCTTTCACCCTTCCAGCAGAAAGTTCCTCTGAGTAAGGTGGGGCCTATGACTCTTCAGTTCAGAACCCTCTGCTTCGGCCTGTCGACAGCGCCTCAAGTGTTCACGAGAGTCTTCGCCCTGGTCTCAGCCTGGGCACACAAGCGGGGCATCAGGCTGATCAGGTACCTCGACGACTGGTTGCTGCTTTCAATCTCAGAGGCAGACTTAGGGGATCAAGGCTCCCTCCTGTTGAATTTCTACAAGGACCTCGGGATTACGGTCAATCTCGAGAAGTCGCAGCTAGTCCCCACCACCAGGATGACGTACCTGGGGATGGTGCTAGACTCTCCGCTGATGAGAGTCTTCCCCTCTTAGGAGAGACTGGACAACCTGGATCAGGTGATTCGACCGTTCCTAGCGGGCACTCCGGTGAGGGCCTAAGCTTGGCAGAGGTTAGTAGGTCACCTGGTCTCCTTGGAGAAGTTGGTTCCACAGGGCAGGCTCAAGCTCAGGCCGATCCAATGAAACCTGAAAGACTTCTGGTCAGTGGGAGAGCCCCCGCAGAAGATAGTCCCGGTGTCCCTTTCCTCCAAGGACGCTCTCCTCTGGTGGTCCGACAGGAGACACACATTGAAGGGAATTCTGTTCGGCTCCCCCACTCCGGAGATACTGCTCTTCACGGACGCATCGAAGGAGGGGTGGGGAGCTCATCTCCTCGAGGAAACAGTGGAGGGGAAATGGTCAGTGGAGGAAAAGACCCGCCACATCAATCTCCTGGAGCTCATGGCAGTTCAAAGAGCCTTGGTAGAATTCGCCCGTCTACTCCGAGGGAACTCGGTGGCACTCATGTGCGACAACGCCACGATGGTGGCGTACATCAAGAAGCAGGGAGGCTTAAGGTCAAGGGAACTGTGCGACCTATCGGCTCAGATTCTAGAATGGGCCAAATTGAACCACATTCTGATAACGGCCAGGTTCATCCCTGGTAAAAGGAATGTCTTGGCAGATGGACTGAGCAGGACAGGACAAGTGGTGGGGTCAGAATGGTCCCTTCACCCCCAGGTGGCAAAAGAAGTCCTTCGACGTCGGGGCTCCCCAGTGATAGACATGTTCGCCACAAGGCTCAACACAAAACTCCCCGTATTCTGCTCCCCGGTGCCAGACCCGACAGCAGCCTTCGAGGACGCCTTCCAGCACCCATGGGACAACCTCGACATCTACGCCTTTCCACCCTTCGAGATCATCAGGGAGGTCAACAACAGGCTAAGACAGTCCAAGTCCACAAAGATGATTTTGGTAGCGCCCTGGTGGTCGGAGAGAGAGTGGTTCACGGATCTTCAGGACCTGGCCACTCTTCCTCCTTGGCCCTTACCGGCAAGAGAAGACCTGCTAAGTCTGCCTCACTTCCGAAGGGTACACGAAAACCCACGGGCTGAGGCTACACGCTTGGAGGTTATCAAGCGCCTATTAAGGAAGGAAGGCTTCTCGGACAAAACTGCGGACAGGATGTCGGGCTATCTGCGGAAGTTCTCAAGCGTTGTGTACCAGGCGAAATGGGCAACATTTGTCAAATGGTGTGCCACTCAGAACCTGCGGCCCTTAGACGCTTCGGTCCACAATATCGCAGACTTCCTAGTGCACTTGAGGGACGACCTCGTAGTCTCCATCCCAGCCATCAAGGGAGTTCGGGCGGCACTGGGCCAGGTTTTCCAGCTTAAGGGCATCAACCTGGGTACCTTGCGCCACATTTCAATGCTCATCAGGAGTTTTGAACAGTCGTGTGACCCCCGCTTTTCGAGGGTTCCCCAGTGGGATGTAGCCAAGGTCCTCAGGGCCCTCTCGAGGCCTCCTTTCGACACAATCAAAGATATTCTGGACAAAGACCTCACCCTCAAAACCGTCTTCTTACTAGCTCGGGCCTCGGCAAAACGAGTGAGCGAGCGGTACGGGCTATCCTTTAAGGACTCCCACTCGAATGGTTGGAAAGATATGACGTTTAAGTTCTTGCCAGAGTTCGTGGCGAAAACCCAGAACCCTGCAATTGCGGATCCTAGGTTTGAGGAATTCTCCAGTCTGGCAATTCTGCGTTCGAACAACCCGGAAGACCTGCTCTTGTGCCCCGTAAGGACGGTCTGGAAATATCTCAGCAGAACGGCCAAACTCAGACCAGCTGTTAAGAGTTTGTTTTGTTTCCACAGGTCCAATCAAGAAGGCAGTTTCCAAGAACACCATATCCTTTTGGCTGCGTCAGGTTATAAAAAGATCTTATGAGAGTGAGGGCTCTACGGTTCCTGGTACCCCAAGACCCCATGATATTAGGGGCTTTAGTACATCCTTGACCTTTGACACTAACATGGCGGTAGGTCAGATCCTATGAGCAGGCACTTGGGCTAGGCAGTCCACCTTTACAGCCCACTACCTCAAGGACTGTACAAGAAAGTCCCTGGATGCCTTCTCCATCGGACCAGTCATTTCGGCTATGCAACAAGTTTAGTAGTTTGGTCCCCGGGTAGCCCTTTGGGAAGTTAATCGTAAGCGACACAGGTTCCTCCTTACTATCCCCCTTGTTCCCTATATCCCATCCTTTATTCCCCATCCACCCTCCATGTGAGAGTGGGACGCTGAGGCACTTCATGTCAGGATTATAATTAAAGGTGAGTTGTACATAAGGTAGACTTTTGCGTGCTCTCCCCTACTCTCCTACCTGTCCCTGGGCAACCCAGACCTAGCCTCCTATCTAGGCCTCGCTCCCCAGGAAGTCTCAAATATTCCGAACTGTAAGCCACTCCCTCCTCCTAAAGTATAAGTCTCCTAAGAAAGTAGTTCGAAGTAAGTACTCCGTGTTGGAACAAATCACAAATTTTTAATAATTTGTATTTTTCCTAACAGTACTTACCTCGAACTACTTTCGGGTTATGGCCCTCTCATCCTACCCCGAGTATCTTACAGGAGTTCGAGGAGGACTTGAATATACGCTTACTGACGGGCTAACAAGCGCGGCCTCGCGCGCTGACCCGGGGTCGCTCCAGGGCGAGAATCCTTCCGCCCTGGAGCGCCCCTACAAGGTAGCGGAGAGAGGGGGAACTACGCAAAATTCTTGGACGGTGATTAAGGAGATCCCAGATCCTCCTAAGAAAGTAGTTCGAGGTAAGTACTGTTAGGAAAAATACAAATTACTAAAAAATTTTGATTTTTACCTAATCTAGTACTCTAATGGTAAATAGAGGCTGAGAATCCATTTGTAAAACATTGGTTTGTATGATTAAGATATGTTTGGAAAGTATTATTTTTCTATTAATATGAAAGTAATACTGTATATGTATTATGTTAGCCATATACTCAATCTGTGGATATAAAAGAAACTAATTTTACTTTATATTGTATATTATACTGTAGTGTCAGCAATAAACTATTTATATTTCACTGCTCTTTTCTTTTCAGGAGGCAAAGCTGTTGTATGGAATGATTTTTTCACTCAAATCATTTGTCAGCAAGGTTTGTATCACTTTCTATTTAAAGAAAAGAGCTACATATTGTACTGAGTATCGTGTAATGATTCAATCAATTTTTTAATTATTTACTAGTTTTTTTAATTATTTACTCGAGTTAGCATCAGTTGCAAGCTTTGTCATTAACCTATTTGTACCTATGTGTATACAAACCTTTCATTCTTTAGAATATAGTTACAGTATGTCTGTAATGTTGCTGGAACGACCATTTATTTGTTGACCAAGTAGTTGGTTAATGACTGGTGGTGAGAGGGGGAATCCCTGGTCACCAGGTTGCCACAGAATTTCCATTTGTTCCGTAACCGAAATACAAACCACGCTATTTACAAAGGGTATTACTTTTAGCGTAGCTGAAATGGCGAGCCATTAGAATTTAACAAGGGTGTATTACCCCCGCGCTAGTTAGCGGGGGGGGGGGTAGGGGAGTGGTAGCTAGCTACCCCTCCTCCCCCTCACACACAGGTGAATACTCACTTTAACTTTTGGCTCGGACTGTGACAGACGTCTCTGTCTTGGTCCTCGCTTGGCAGCCATTGTCTTTTTTGTCTTTACTTAATCGCTTACTTTTCATTTACTCAATATATATGTAAACATGTTTTCATGTTTGTATATATATTTGAGTATAGAAATAAGTAAGTTTCCTTTTCAGATGTGTGTGTGTAGTGTACGATATCTACGTGGAGGCTTCGGCAGTTAGGCCACCACGGCGTATTTTATGGGTGGCGATCGAGTTTGACTTATGTCTTTCTCTCTCTCTCTCTCTTGAGGTCGTTCACCCTTTTACTACGTGTTACTACGCCCTTGTAGCCTAGCTTCCTTTCCGTGTGGGGGGTTGCTACGCCATACGTTTGTATCAATTAGTTATGAATCTAATTGTAGTTGTTTTTTGTTTTTCAGCTTGTAGAACGATTCCTTTCGGGGTTTTCGTTCTTTCTTTAGTGTTCATTCATTTTTAAATTACATAATTACATAGTTACATAATTATAATTGTTATAATTCTGTTTTGGTTACAGCTCTCCTTCCGCGAGTGTAAGTGGTTGTGAGGGCACGTGCCTGTTGTGTAATTCTTGTTCCTTTCCCTCGGAATTCCTCTTCGGAGCCTTCCCGGGGGAATGAATGTGTACTAATATTATTTGTTTTATTTTTTTTTTTTTTTTTTTTACAGTTACCGATCTAGTTCGTTTCTGTAATATAGCAACGGTGTGAGCTGTCTGGTGGAGTCCTGGGGATTCGGCTGTTGCTGCCTCCCCCCTTGTATTTTCGTCAGGGGCGTGTCTCCTTCTACTGGTAGTACTCCCGTGTCGACGGACAGCTCTCCAGTTCATTTTAGAACAGTCAGGAGGCTTGCCTCCTTGGGCGGATAACTTTCCTTCCGAGGGAAGTTTTTCCTGTCCAGGCTTGAGTTTTTCCCCTTTTGGGGGGTTCTTCTCTTGCCTTTTTTTCGTGCGACTATGCTCTTGGTGCTGAGCGGTCGCACCTGCAGTTTCGCTCAAGGGGCTGGGCAACTGCAGGAGCTCCTCTTTGGAGGATTGCTCCTTTTAGGTCACTGGCTGACCAGTCTCTTCCACGAAGTGTTTCTCTTTCGTTCGCGAGAGAGTACACTCATAGAGACTCCTCTTCGGAGGTTTCTTCTGTTGCTGTTGCTGTTGGCCTCCCTCGCCGTAAGGGCCTCTCATCTCCCTATAAGGGTGCTTGAGGCGCCTTTTGGATCTCCGTTTGCAGCCTACAACTCCTTTTTCTCGATCTTCCGCCTTGGTGCAGATGGACAGCAGTCTGATCTCGTCTTCCGACGGGCAACGGTCTTCCCGACGGACAACGGTCTGCCCGACGGACAGCGGTCTTCCGATGGACATCAGTCTCCCGGCGGACAACGATCCCTTCGGGGCAAAGGGTTGCCCCCACGGGGGTTCTTCCCTTGCGTGTCAGGGTTTCCCTGCGCGCCCTTCTGCTCATCAGCGCTCTCCTGTTCGTCAGCGCTTTCAAGATGATCTTCCCTGCGGTTCCTGTTGGTTCCTGTTACGCGCCCTGTGCGCCCACGTTCGCCCTCGCGATCTAGAACTTCGGTTCAGGTCGGGGTCAAGGACTCTTCTTCTTTGCGCAGGCATCCATGCGTAGCCTTCTGCTCGTCAGCGATCATCAGCTCGTCAGCGATCATCAGCTCGCCAGCGATCATCAGCTCGTCAGCGATCATCAGCCCGCCAGCGATCATCAGCCCGCCAGCGATCATCAGCCCGCCAGCGATCATCAGCTCGCCAGCGATCTCCGGATCGCCCACGTGTGTTACAGCCGGCACGCCAACGTTCTCCAACACTTCTGAAGGAACATGGTTCGCCAGCTACTAGCTCACCTGCGCATGCTGATCGCCATCGCGCGACCCTCAACTGCGGATGCTGATCGCCATCGCGCGACCCTCAACTGCGGATGCTGATCGCCATCGCACAACCCTCAACTGCGGATGCTGATCGCCATCGCGCGACCCTCAACTGCGGATGCTGATCGCCATCGCGCGACCCTCAACTGCGGATGCTGATCGCCATCGCGCGACCCTCAACTGCGGATGCTGATCACCATCGCGCTACCCTCAACTGCGGATGCTGATCGCCATCGCGCGACCCTCAACGGCAGATGCTGATCGCCATCGCGCGACCCTCACCTGCGGATGCTGATCGCCATCGCGCAACCCTCAACTGCGGATGCTGATCGCCATCGCACGACCCTCAACTGCGGATGCTGATCGCCATCGCGCGACCGCACACCTGCGGATGCTGATCACCATCGCTCAACCCTGCGCATGCTGATCACCATCGCGCGACCCTCAACTGCGTATGCTGTTCGCCATCACGCGATCGCCCACCTGCAGATGCTGTTCGCCATCGCGCGACCGCCAACCTGCGCATGCTGATCGCCATCGCGCGACCCTGGCATGCTGATCACCATCACGCGACCCTGCGCATACTGATCACCATCGCGCGACCCTGCGCATGCTCACCACTGCTCGCGATCTCTCACCTTCGCATACTGCTCGCCATCGCACGATCGCTCACCTGCGCATACTGCTCGACCATCGCGTCGGCATATCACAACGCGCCATCGCCAACCTGCGCGTTAGCGCTCACCAGCTCACCACCGATCGCTTGTTGATCCATATCGCCAGCAGTCCTCCTCGCCCACGCGGCAGCGCGTTTCCTCGCCATCGCGCTAACGCTTGTGTTCGCCGCCTCGGACTCGCTCTCATCCACCTGCCCACCCTCACGACCGCTCGCCTGCGCGCCCGCGCGACCGCTCGCCTGCGCGCCCGCGCGACCGCTCGCCTGCGCGACCGCTCGCCTGCGCGCCCGCGCGACCGCTCGCCTGCGCGACCGCGCGACTGCGCGCCCGCGCGCCCGCTCGCCCGCGCGCCCGCGCGACCGCGCGCCCGCTCGCCCGCTCGACCGCTCGCCCGCGCGACCGCTCGCCCGCGCAACCGCGCGACCGCTCGCCCGTGCAACCGCGCGACCGCTCGCCCGTGCAACCGCGCGACCGCTCGCCCGCGCGCCCACACGCCCACGTGCCTGCACGTCTACGCTCATGATCTCCAATGTTCGCCCACGCGCGAACCAACGGTTTTTTCCATCGCGCAGACGGATGGTGTTCCGTCGCGCGAAACTACAGTGTTTCTTCGCACAAATGTTGGCTTATTTCTTGCAGTATCCAATGCTCGTCTATGGGTTATCACCCACCGACCACCAGGAATTCCCGTCGCGCGAGCTCCAGGGCAATTGCGACCACGATTCCCAATGGGGTTTTCGCAGCATGACCAGCCTGGCGAGTTCTTCTGGAGCGTATTTCCAGAACATTGTCTCACCCCGTAAACACAGAGCATGGCACTTGCAGAATAGGAGAAACTTAAGGGAGATCTGAGCAACACTCCTCTATTCCTGAACCTGGGTTAGCCCTTCCCCGTCATTCCCTGGAAGGATTTTTGGCGGGGGGGGCTTTCCGTTCGAGATTTCTCCATCGGACAAGGGGTGACTGCTTACCTCTTCCTCTGGGAGCTTACCAGGTTCTTTCCCTCCTCGGTTACGGCCCGAGGTTTGGTTCAAGGAAGCTACAGGAAGATCAAGGGTACTTTCCTCCTCTCGAGCTCAGGCACCTTGGCCTTTCGTCGTTAAGTATCTAACTTGCGGACAAGCTCGATGTTGTACCATCTGGACGCGCTGACTGAGGGCTTCCTTCGGGTGTCTCATCTGTGGAGGTCGACGACCTCAGACACCCTTCCATCCTTGAGAAGAGTTTGTTTGTGCCCAAGGACAGAGACTTAGACAGCTGCTGTGCGGAGTAAATCGACTTCCGGTTTCACTCCTCCAAGGCGCTTTCTTCCAGACTCTGCAGGGCTCCAGCGCCTTTTCTTTCAACCACGTCGGCCTAAGTTATTGGCTACGACAACTGGGACAAGGTGTCCAATTGCAGTTTTCTCCTGTCAGGAACAGATGGCACGGGAGACTCCCCCGGGGGGGCATAGTCCTAAAAGGAGTTCACGAACTCTAGGATTGCAGGTTTTTCGCTGGGAGGATGCTTAAGGTTACTCATCCGAATGACAGCTTCCCGATGCCCATTCCCGCATATTCTCTGTGAATAGCCAAGGATATCGCGCCTGCCGTCTCTGTCAGCGAATTCAGTGTCTCTGAACCTCTATGCCATAGCGTCAGCAGAGTTGCCCGGTTGGGCAGAATGATCCATACCTTAGGCGAAGGTCTTCCTTAGGATCATCGACGGCTTCACCCCCGGCCCCCTCAGTCTATCCTTTCTTGTAAGGAAGGATCTGAGAGGGGATGTCCATAGTCGACCTCTCAGCCCCGATCAAGTTTGTCGAACAAACTTCGGCCAGCAGAATCGATCAGACTGGTAACGAGGCGACAGGACTCCTTAAAAACCCTGGATCGGAAGGACGGGTACTTTCAGTTTCCATTCCATCCATCTTCCAGGGTGCTCGTCGAATTCAGCCTAGACTGCAAGTATTCCTGCTTATGATGCAGTGTGGCTATCCCGCCGTGGCATAGCAGGTTTGTTTCCCCAGAGAACTCTCCCTGCCTTCCTCTTGGCCGCTCAGGGGCAGGCTTCCGCCTCCTCTGCTGTTTGGAGGGCTGGTCAACTCCTGTAGGCTCGGGTTTCGACCTTCTTCAGCGCCGGGACAAGCTTCCGGATGCTTACCATGAGTGTGGGCTCATGGTATTTTGCTTGGAGCCTTCTCTTCCTCTGCCTCAACATCTGGAGTATCTGGCCATGATATTGAGTCAACCGCCTTACCACATTGGAAACCCCGCTTCTCGTCCATCCAGCGAGGTTAAGCAACGTCGGTACTTGGATGGGTGACCACCTGGGGACGCCAGATTCTGTTACCACATCCTCCGAGCCTTCCTTTCGGTTGACTGTGGCAAGACTGAGGAGAGTCGCAGTACCTGTTCTCAGTCAAGCAGAGCTTTCAGCCCTACCTTGGAACGTTTCCTAGTTCTTCTTTCCTCATTGACCCGTCTATAGTCCGAACGGTCGCCTCAGGATAAGTTCCATGTGGGGCGATCCAAGTTCCGGTGGCTTCAGGCAATGTTTAACCGGACTCCCTAGCCCTATGGGACCAGCGGAACTATTAGACCTGCAATGGGTGTTGACCTATGGAGCCTCTTGATGGTAGTGGATATTCTCGTCCTTTCCCCACATTCTTGATGCGGTTCTCGGACTCGTCAAAGGAAAGGGGGGGGGGGGGCATGTTCCGGTCCAGGCCTATGGTCAAGACCTGAAGGATACCTCTCCATCATTCAGGCAGGCTTAGGGGCCTTAGTCTGGCCCCTCTTCAGATCCTACAGCTACTGCCGAGTCTCCCCGTTGCGCGTCGACTTCATTCTAACCAGCAGGGGACGCATTTTCACACCTTCACATCTTGCAGTAGAGATACCGGGATGATTGAGATTCTCTCAATACCACCATCGGCTCTCTCATTCCAGGCAGGGGAATGTTTCTCTCAGACTATCCGAGCAGAGCCTCATAGAGAGAGTGTACCTAGGGGTCTTTGACCTTGGGTAACCAGCAAGTGCTGGTCTGGGGGACCTGATCGCGACAGCTTGGAACCTCAAGCTTCCGCTAGTCTTCCCCCCAGTCTCAGACCCCGAGACACTGGCAAGATGCATTCCGGTGATGGTGGGACAACTTCGACGCCTGCGTCTTCCCTCCTTTTTTTCTGCGGACAATGGGCCTCAACAAGACCAGGTTGTCTGTCAACCTTTCAATGGGAGAGCTCCACTGGGACTACTCGCAGAACGGTTTCTGGACCCTCTGCTTCCCCTGACGGATCTCCCGGGAGAGCTTCTCCCACGGCGCAGACTACTCAAGCAACCACACTGCGACATCTCTCCCGAACCGGGACGTCGCTTCGGCTTCATGCCTGGAGACACTACGCTTCCTCCTCTAGAAGAGACAACCCGCTACAGTCGCGGTACGGAGGTCGCGTCATCTGCGATAGTCATCCACAGGGGTCTCCCAGGCAAAGTGAAGAGTCTAAGGTGGTTGGTGCCTTGGGAGATATACCTCTTCCCTTGAGGCCTCTTCTCCAGCAATAACAGTCTTATTGCCTTTCGGCGGGAGGAAACTCCTTTCCGCTCTCGGCAATGAAGCCTGTCGCTCAGCCTTTCCCTGACCTTCAGGCTTAAAGGAATAACTTTTTCCTGCCCGCTGGATCTATCCTCGCTCATGCGAAGCTACGATCGTCCCTGCCCTAGTCGGAGGAAGACCTCCAACTTGGAGCATGGCTCGGACTTTTAGTCCTTTAAGAGATCTTCTCAAGACCCTTTTACGACAGGCCTCGGATTGTATTCCGCCTTGGGTCTTCTGCTCACTCTGGCCACGGCCAGTGTGTAAGCAATCTTCTTGGTCTCTTACTACTCCCCCCTTTCTAAGGAAGAGGGGAAGGCAACATTCAGGCTCGCTCCTGAGTTGTTGGCTAGACTCAGAATCTGAGGGTCCCGGCCCTTCGGTCCGATTCATTCAAGATTTCGAGTCTCCATTCTGTGTCTGATGTCCCAAGACCTTCTCTTTCTTGCCAGTAAGGAATCGAGAGGTTAGCGCTGGGAACAGCTGCAGTTTGTCCTCAGTTGCAGCCGATTTGGGAACACAAGGAGGACATGGGGGGGGGGGAGAGTCACCAGTATACCTCTTCAGCCCGGACTCAAGGACATTCATCTCGTCCTGTCTTCAGACCCTCCCCCGTCACGTCGCCCTACAGCACGATGTTGGATACATCGCAACGTCCCTCGCCTTCGAGTAATACTACTCTGTGACGCAGGTGCTACCAGCTGGAGTCAGGAAGCGTCTGATGACCTTCGCAGCCCGCTTCCTGCAGGGCGTGAACCACAGGAGTCTCAATACGTTTTCTATCGCTCTGTGGTGGCTACACAACAGCTGGTCTAACCTCAGGCTCCCTTTTGGACAGGTAGCAAAAGGTTGAGGGCATTGTTATCAGGTTTTAGTCTGCATGAACGAAAGAAGTATGTCTGGCCCTTACTTCTTTCTTCATCATCCCCTCTACGGGGAAGCAGCATCCTGGTCTCTGCATAGCTGACCTCGAACCTCTGCAGGTAAACCATGCTTCCTTGTGTTCCGAGTATTGAGTCAATACTGTCGCGTCCCCCATACCCTGACGAGGTGGTATTGGGAACGTCCTAACCCAGAGTTCCTTCTGGAACTCCAGGTCAACTGCCTAGGACGAGTCACACTTCTTCCTTCACACACAAGCTTACGTAGGCCACATGGTTCCTTGCGGAGCAAGGAACTTGTGAGGTGCAGGGACTCCTTTTCTCGAGTGCGACTCACTCGGATTCTGAGTCCCCGGGTAAAGCCAAAGCCAGTATGGCTGGGGACTTTCCACCCTTCCTAAGGGATAAGTCACCCTTTGTAAATAGCGTGGTTTGTATTTCGGTTACGGAACAAATGACAAATTCGAAGATAATTTGTATTTTTCCTAACCATACAAGCCTTAGCTATTTACACATATTTGCCCGCCAGCCCTGTCCCCCAAGACAAGTCCTACCTCTAAGTGAAGTGAGTATTCACCTGTGTGTGAGGGGGAGGAGGGGTAGCTAGCTACCACTCCCCTACCCCCCCCCCCGCTAACTAGCGCGGGGGTAATACACCCTCGTTAAATTCTAATGGCTCGCCATTTCAGCTACGCTAAAAGTAATACCTTTTGTAAATAGCTAAGGTTTGTATGGTTAGGAAAAATACAAATTTTCTTCGAATTTGTCATTTTTAAACATTTAAACTTGCCCGCTGGTTATATATAATAGCTTTATGCTTCTGTCTGGCAGAAAATTCAAAACTTTCAGCAATTGCACAGATATGCCAGGTATATACTAGCGCCACCACGGAGTTAGGTCAAACTATCCCTCCTAGTATCAGATTTTCTTCTGCCGCCATACTGGCTACTAGAAATGGAATTTACTCGTGTTTAACCTGGATTTTAGCAGTACCTTGGTGATGTACTCTCGTTTTGGGTTTGAGCTTTCGCTTATTAGGTTTTTGTTTAATATTTTATCGCTATGTTATAGTGTAAAGGTAGAATTAAATTTTTTTTTTTTAACCTATTTTTAACTAACGAAAGCATATGGCAATAGGTAAACACTCGCCTCGTCTATGACGTCGCAGTCATTTGACGTAAGCTTGAGTGTGACTTGCATTTTCTTTCTTTTTCTATAAAGAATGATAAGTTAATACTGTACTATCTTACAAAGTATTTACTTATATAAAATTAAAGGATTATATTATTTTAAGAACATTTTTGTCCTTTTGGTATGCTTTCTTAGGATAATCTTCGATCTGTTTTAAAGATTATCTAGCGTTCATTTTTATTTATGCTACGCAGTCCTCAGTCTATCGTTACAGTAATGCTCTTTGTATCGATATTTATGAAAAGTACAATTTTCTTTAAAACCTAAGTTGTTAGATTATATTAGATAAAAGGAATATGTCATTTTCCTATTATATTGGCCGTTAGTATTTTTTCCTTAGCTAATCTGTTTACAAAGATTAAAGAGAATTAGCGTTCAGTTAATTTTTATACGACGTAGTATTCATGACAATCGATATAGTCACACGATTCTTTGTATCGTTGTTTACTTGTTCGTTTTTGGAATACTTAATTTTTTCGTATAATATTTATAAATGTTCCAATTGTTAAATGTGACTATTCGTCTTATATTGGAACCCCTTAATATTAAGGGTTGGTTTAAATTTATAGATATATTCTTTATTCCTATATCTATTCATGTAATATGTTAATATTTTTTATTAAATATTTTGTTACATTTTATATGGGATTCAGTGACTATTGCTTTCCCATTCAAGCCCTTGACAGAATAGTAAGTTCTCCCTCTACGGGCGTGTATACTTTTGGTTTTATACCAAAGAGCCAAAAATGCAAATTTTTAGTGCTAAATTAGTGCAGTGAATTTTATTCAATACAGTGGAGGGTGCTTCTGTTCGGACCTGTCATTATCCTAGCCTTAGACCTCTTTCAAGCTCCCGGACCCATGGGAGAAGTAAAGTCGAGCGGCGAAGGGAAACGAGAGGCATAGCCTGGCGCTTACCGTCTTGTAAGACCCGAGCAGAAGTCCCCTCGAGCGTTTTCTATTGACGATCCCCAGAACGCTCGCCCTCGCCGTAGGTAAGGCGAGGTAAAAGTGTTTTCTAACTTTAAACAATTGCGCGCATCAGGCGCGAAGCTGAAAACAAAATTAAAATCATTCTTGTCAGGTAATGAGCATTCAATGTTCTTACCTTTTAAAAAGAGCTGAACTTGATGGCGAGTGCCAAGCAGCTGAGCATGATGGCGCTCGCCAGGTGGCTGAGCATGGCACCTCGCGCCAAGCTGAGTGTGACGCCTCGCGCCAAGCTGAGCGTGACGCCTCGCGCCAAGCTGAGCGTGACACCTCGCGCCGAGCTGAGTGTGACGCCTCGCGCCAAGCTGAGCGTGACGCCTCGCGCCGAGCTGAGCGTGACGCCTCGCGCCGAGCTGTGCGTGACAACAACAGAGTGTTGGTTATCTAGCTTTCACTAGACGTGATTGGCATAGCTCCGAGCGTCTGGATCGCGAGCCTTTTTTAATCGCAAGCATTATTGTTCTGAAAGTCACGTGGCACTGAGCGTCAAGAGCTTGCATGACATCAAGTAGAACTTGATGTCTACATGACCATGAGTGTCTGGTGTTGAAACTTTGTTACGCCAGGCGCTATATTAAGAAATAAATATTAACTAGAAAGATATTATGTTCTCAGACCAGGGCCTGCTTGAACTAATTCTTGGTTGGGAGAGCTAGAATTAAACCTCTAAAGCATTGAGGTCAGAATTCAGAACCTTAAGGAGTTGACTCCTAGGAAACAAGACATCTCTACCTAGGTTAGAGACTTGTAGGAGGAAGGGAGTGACTCAGAAATTCATGAGAGTTTTCTGAAGTTTCCATTTTATTTTGTACCTGCTGCTCCTTGTTCCGCCTTCAGAGTTTTTTGCTAAGGAAGACGGCAAAGGAGTCTCTGTTTATTATTTTATTATTATTACTAGCCAAGCTACAACCCTAGTTGGAAAAGCAAGATGTTATAAGCCTAAGGGCTCCAATAGGGAAAGATGGCTCAGTGAGAGGAAATAAGGAAATAAATAAATGATGAGAATAAATTAACAATAAATCATTCTGAGAAAAGTAACAAAGTAAAAAAGACAGTGTTGATAGGGCAGTGCTTTAGCATGTCCTCATGCAGCAATAAGAACCTAACTGCAGATGTTGGTGCAGCAACACATTCAGCTGCAACAGCAGGAAGTGCATTAGAGCTTTTGTAAGGGGAGTCAATGCCCCCTTTTTTGCTGTATATGGCCTATCAGGATGTCAGAAGTTGGCAAAGCTTTAGTTCATACTGATAAAGATCTTGTTCCTGAGTCTGGTGTTCGGTACAGGCACCGCCGCTTCCGCCAGAGCGTGATGTAAGCGATGAGGAAGGCGAGTTGCGATCAAAGTTTTCTACATCGGTGTCACCTAATGTTGATCCTAGTTGGTCTATGCTGCTGGCATGAAGCAATGGCTCTCATCTGTTATGCAGTCTTATCAGCCTGCTGTTATCAAAGCGGTGGTTTGTCATGATTCTTTTCAGGACGCGTTGTCGCACAGGCGGCCTACCAGCAAACTAATTTTGAACAGCGTGATAAGGCTTCTATATCCCATTGAGAGTCTTCTCTTGATACCAGACATCAAACGGCCAAGCGTGTCATCAAGCGTTTACCTTCCAAGTGTGGCGACGATCGCTAGGCAGCTAAGCGCGACATTGGTCGTCAAGCTGAACGTGACGTCGAGCAACAAGCTCGTGAAGTCGAACGTCAAACAAACTGTGACGTCCAACGTCAGTCTCATACTGTTCAAGCTATGTCCAGAGGACAAAACTTCTCTATGAAGACTCATAACACTATGCTTGCAGCAGTAAAGAAGGTCCACTGGATGATCTCTTTAGATCTCCAGGATGCTTACTTCTACTTCCTCATCCATCTGAACTTCAAGCTACCGGAAGGTTCGTGTATGGGAGGAGGTTGTCGAGTTTTGAGTTCTTTGTCTAGGGCTAAGCACCACCCCTCAAATAGAGGGTGCGTCTGTGAGGACATATCGTTATGTCCTATCCTTAGACCTCTGGAAGGAAGTATTCCAGTTTCGGGCCTTAGGCTTCGTCCTCACCACTGCCCAACTAGTCTTCACAAAGATCATGATGAATGTGGCAAGCATGCTCCACTCAAGAGGCATCAGAGCCTCCTTGTACTTGGACGAACTAAGAGCCCCCTCACTCAATCACTGTCGGGAGGATTTACGTCTGACAATGAGTCTGTCAGAGGAGCTAGGACTTCTGGTGAATTCAGAGAAGTCTCAATTGATCCCTTCCCAGAAGATCCTTTATTTGGGGATGGAGATTCACAGTCTGACTTTTCAGGTTTTTCCATCACCTGCAAGAATACAGCTAGCTCTCTTAAGGCTTTGCGCCTTTCTAAAGAAGGAGTTTTGTTTAGTGAGGGAGTGGATGAGTCTCCTGGGAACCCTCTCTTCACTAGAACAATTTGTATGTCTGGGGAAACTAAATTTACGACCCCTTCAGTTCCATCTCAATTGCCATTGGAGCATAGAGGACAGCCTCGACAAGGAGAGCATTCCTCTTACGGAACCAATAAAAGAGTGCCTTCGTTGGTGGAACAACATAAACAGGCTGCAGGAAGGTCTCTCTTTGGAACAAAAGAGCCCAGACCATGTGTTGTTTTCCGACGCCTCGGACTCGGGGTGGGGAGCAACACTAGGAAAGTCACCGAGATTTCGGGTCTGGACAAAACAACAGCTAAATCTCCACATCAATCAAAAGGAGCTGTTAGCAGTCCTGTTGGCTCTCAAGGGGTTCGAGAAGCTAGTACTGAACAAAGTAATACAAATCAATGCAGACAATACCACAGCTTTGGCCTACATAGCGAAACAAGGGGGAACGCATTCGAGGTCTCGTAACGAGTTAGCAAACCTCTTCTCGTTTGGGCACATCAAAGAAAGATATCCCAGTTGACAAGATTCATTCAAGGGAAAAAGAATGTGAGGGCAGACAGCCTCAGCAAGAGGAATCAAGTTCTCCCCACAGAGTGGACACTGCATCTAGATGTATGCAAGAAACTTTGGCGGATTTGGGGCCGCCCCCTTATAGATCTATTCGCAACCTCAAAAACCAAAAGACTAGAGAATTATTGCTCCCCAGTTCCGGATCTCGAAGCGTCACACATAGATGCGTTCCTGATGGACTGGTCACACCTAGATGTGTACGTTTTCCCTCCATTCAAAGTGCTGCAGAGTACTACAAAAGTTTGTCTCACGAGGGAAGCAGATTGACGTTAATAGCCCCCTTCTGGACGTCAAGAGTTTGGTTCACAGAGGTACTGGAATGGTTGGTGGATGTTCCAAGAAACTTGCCATTAAGAATAGATCTTCTCAGACATCCCCACTTGGCAAGAAACCATTTAAACCTCCCAGCTCTATGTCTGACTGCTTTTAGACTTTCGAAAAACTCGCAAGACCTAGAGTATTTTCGAAGGAAGCAGCCAAGGCTATTGCTAGAGCAAGAAGAACTTCTACTATCAGGGTGTACCAATCCAAGTTGGAAGTTTTTAGAGCATGGTGTAAAACAAACTCAGTTTCTTCATCCAGTACCTCTATAGCTCAAATTGCCGATTTCTTTTTAGAGCTTAGAAGAACGCACAATTTCTCCTCCTCAACCATTAAAGGGTACAGGAGTATGTTAGCAGCAGTCTTCAGGCATAGACTTTAGACCTCTCAAATAACAAGTACCTTCAGGATCTCCTTAGATCATTTGAAACCTCTTAAGAAACGTCAACAGGATTCACCAGCCTGGAATTTAGACGTGGTTTTAAAATTTCTTTACAGTGACAGATTCGAACCTTTAAACTCTGCTTCTTTTAAAGATCTGACTTTAAGACATTTTTAGTAAGCTTAGCAACAGCTAAAAGGGTCAGTGAAGTTCATGCTTATAGCAAAAACATTGGCTTTAGAAACGGCAAAGCTATATGCTCCCTGCAGCTTGATTTTCTAGTAAAAAACGAACGACCTTCTCACCCAGGGCCAAAATCTTTCGAAATTGCTAACCTCTCTGATTTGGTGGGTGAGGAGCTGGAGAAGGTTCTTTGTCCTGTTAGAGCACTAAGGTTCTATTTAGACAGGACTAAAGGTTTAAGAGGCAGTTCAGAAGCTCTTTGGTGTGCAGTCAAAAAGCCTGATTTATCTATGTCTAAAAATGCCTTATCATATTTCATAAGACTTTTAATTAAAGAAGCTCACACACACTGTGGTGAGGCAGATCTTAAGCTCCTGAAAGTCAAGACTCATGAAGTTAGAGCTGTGGCAACTTCTGTGGCTTTTAAACAAAATCGTTCTCTGCAAAGTATGATGAATACAACATTTTGGAGAAGTAATCTCTATTCGCATCACTTTATTTAAAACGTGTCCACACTCTTTATGAGGACTGCTACACTTTGGGTCCATTCGTAGCAGCGAATGCAGTAGTAGGTGAAGGATCTACCACTACACTCCCTTAATCCCTAGTACCCTTTTCCCCTCTTGGAACTTGTATATGTTTTTATGATTGGAGGAAATTGTTATACAATCTTCCGCAATCTTTGACTTAGTCAGGTAGTCATTTGTTCCTTGAGAGTGCCCAGAACAAGGGTATTAGTTGAGGTCCTGTTAGCATAGAGGTTATTCACCGTTTGACAGCTCCTAGAGTTCTTCAGCCCCCTGGGTGGATCGCTGGTTCTCAAAGGACAGCAGACTTATTAATGCAGAGAACCATTGAAGTCAGCTTCCTTAATAGGTACGAACCCTTAAGCTAGTTTTGGTTTGAACTCTTAAGTGAAATTTCATTAATGTTGCTGTCTCTGACCCACCACCAAGGGTCTCAATCAGCTATTATATATAATCAGCGGGTAAGTTTAAATGTTTAAAATTGATATTTTCATAATAAAATAAATTTTTGAACATACCCGCTGGTTATATAACTTAAAATCCCCCCCTTCCTCCCCTCTAGAGACCTATGGGCATGGAAAATCTGATACTAGGAGGGATAGTTCGACCTAACTCCGTGGTGGCGCTAGTGTATACCTGGCATATCTGTGCGATTGCTGCGAGTTTTGAATTTTCTGCTGGACAGAAGCATAAAGCTATTATATATAACCAGCGGGTATGTTCAAAAATTTATTTTATTATGAAAATATCATTTTGCCTTTGTCCGCAACAGGTAGGCTTACGACTGCACTGTTATCTCGAATATTGGATCCTTTCCTACCTTTGTTTTAAGTGTTGATATTGTGTTTTGCTTTTTGTGATTGATCTTACAGGAGGATTCTGCTGCTCATTGACCAAATAAAAGGGCAAGGCTAGACCTTGATTATTTATCAGTTATGATTGAGCATCCATTGGCGCTCTACAGAAGGAGATTCCTCTGAACCTTCCAACGCCAGAACCGGGTGAGGAAACATCCTTTCTACGAGTTCTTGGGTTTATCAGATTACATAAAATTGGCAGAGCCCTCATAGCATCGTATGTAAGGAGGAAGTCTTCTATTGATGGGTTCTATCTGAAACCTCACAGTTCCATTTTGAGATTTGAGCTTCCCTGGTCCCATCAGGCGAAAGCTACAATCCAGAAGATCGAGCAGCAGGTTTCTGTTCCGAAGGCCTCCCTCAAGGCAGTGAGGTTGTCTGAACTCATTCCTCCAGTGATCTTTAAACAGAGAAGGTTTATGTGACTTGAAGGGGCACATTCCAATCCTTTGCTGCTTGATCCCTACGTTGCGTCCCTGATCACCAGGGTCTCGAGTAAAAATACTGTCTCAGTAGTCGGCGGTGTTGTCAGCAGCTGAAATAATTAATTTAAAACAGCCTTCATGTCAGCCTTGTAAACATGCTCTTGGCTGGATTACTGGTTGGGCACTATCTCTTATTTCAGTGTCAGTGAATCTTTCGGACTTGAAAGTCTGAAAGCAATACGAAGAACTTGTGCGGTCAAGGGCAAAGGCACTAGAGTTTTTGTTACACTGATGTGCGTTTCTCTGGGGTAACTGCATTCTTAAGAGATGCTGTGGTCAATAAGTTTGTACACCAGATGGTTTCCAGCGTCTCACTGGCGTTACGGAACACCCCAGTTGCACAGTGTTCAACCTTGTTCCCGCTTACAGAGGTCGCAGTAGTAGTCAAGAAGTGGGAGAAAGCAAGTCAGTCTACCTTTTTTAGAAGAGTAGCGTCCTCTAAACTGTCTCAACAGACATCTCCAAAAGTAAGACCTTGAGTGTTCTTTCCAGAATTCTTGAAGTGTTAGCTGTGTGTCATTAGTTACTTTGAAACACTTTCGGAAAAGGGCTTTTGTGGACAGTTTTTTAAAATTCAAAATGACCTGTTGGTCCATGGGCTGAAGAATCGGCGTCGTATTCGGTGGCAAGAATTTAACTTAGATGAAACTGAATTCATCAACTAATTCATCCTCTAAAGCAGGGAAAGGGGGGTGAGCAGGAGCATTGTCCATGATAAACGGGCAAACTTTTTGCCGTTAGATATTCCTTCACTTGGGGGCAAACACCTTGTGCACCCAATCATTGAAAAACTATCTGCCTTTATGCTTGCCCGCCACATAACAGGCCATTTACTTTTCATTATGTTGTTCTTTTTAAAGACCCGGGGGTTGTCTGAATGATAGACGAGCAAAGGTTTTATTTTACAGACACCGCCAGCATTTGCACACAACAGAAGAGTGAGCCTATTCTTCATAGGCTTGTGCCCAGGCAGTGATTTTTCCTCCTATGTAATGTATGTACTAGCTGGCATTTTTATTCCAGAATAACCTGGTCTCGTCTTCCTTTATATAAGCATTAAATTCTTTTACAAAGCTTTTGGCTGCAGCTGTCTTCGAGCTTGCTGCCTTGCCATGTCTTGTTACACGATGTATGCCAGTTCTGTTATTGAATTTTTCGAACCATCCTCTACTCTACTGGCTTTGAATGTACAGTAGGGTCCCGAATTAAGCGTGTTCGAATTACACGATTCCCCATTTCCACGATCGCTATTTTTCAAAAATAAATTTTCTGTATCCACGAGGCTGTTCAAAGTTCGCGAGTCAAGCACTACAAAATGTATCAAATCTATAGTCTTTTTAAGTATATTGGTAGCCCTAAATACGGTGATTTATAATAAATGTTACAAAACAATATTAACATTACATTTCATTAACATAATTTCATAATGAATAGCCTATTTAAGGATAAAATTCCACATCAACAATGAAATCAACTGTTGACTGTGCGAGTCCAGCTGACAAAATGTAAACAGAAATGTGGTTACGTTCTCGGCAATCTTTATCTTTCTCCAACCTTACGATAATTGTAATGGTAGTGTTAATGATGGTATATTAAAGCATTATTTTTGTTTAGTACAGTATAATTAAAAGCCTTATTTTTCCCTCTGGGCGTTCAAGGTTTTCACGAGTAGACTGGGTTCGTTTATCGGCAGTGAATAGCCTAAACTTCGGTAACGAGTCGTCAATATTTTGTCATATTTTAAACAGTAGGCTATACATTTGATTTGCAAACATTGGTTTTGTAGAGTAGACGGTAAAATAAAATCTAGAGAGAGAGAGAGATTTGATGGCAGAAATCTCTCTCTCTCTCTCTCTCTCTCTCTCTCTCTCTCTCTCTCTCTCTCTCTCTCTCTCTCTCTCTCTCTCTAGATTTTATTTTACCGTCTACTCTACAAAACCAATGTTTGCAAATCAAATGTATACTGTTTAAAATATGACAAAATATTGACGACTCGTTACCGAAGTTTAGGCTATTCACTGCCGATAAACGATAACAAACCCTTTAATGCAAACTAACTGTATCCTTTGATATTCCTCTATATTTATCACGAATTCCTTCTATACCTCCTCAGACACTCTTATTTCAAATATCTAAATTATTCTTATCACAACTAACACCATCTAGTCATTTTCATTCCATTATATCTATTATTCCTCTGGATCTTATTCCCTTTCCTTATTCTGTTTATTCGATGGGATTCGTTTTTCCCTTTACCGTCTTCCAGAATCTATTTTTAGCCACTGGCAACCAAATCCCCCCTTCCCCCGTCTCCTACCGTCTCCCCTGCGAGTCCACTCTCTCTCTCTCTCTCTCTCTCTCTCTCTCTCTCTCTCTCTCTCTCTCTCTCTCTCTCTCTCTCTCGTTATACAATACTTACAAATAGATGAAGAAACCAAAATCGGTTTTCTTGAAGTGTCAATTAAATACAAAACGAAAAAATTATACCGTGTATACATCCATTTCAATCATAGCTTAAAATACGGTAACCGATTTCGTCCGCAAACCACTATTTTTTAGGAAACACCATTCTATTCCAGAAAATTTTTACTCTTTAAATGTCAATTGCGCTATAATAAAACATGTACTTATGTTGTTAAATTTCGGGTGTGTTTTAAAAATCGAGTATTGCTAACTTATTTTTGTTTTACTTTTGGCTGTGATCACATCAGCTGATGTCTAGCTTCCGCGCGAATACAATAACAAAGAATTGTTTACACCATTTCTTAACTTATTCAAACCATCTTTACAGTTAATATTACATAAACACCAATGTGTTATAACCTATCATATTTATTGTTTAGTACTTTAAAACCATCCCTCTCTCTCTCTCTCTCTCTCTCTCTCTCTCTCTCTCTCTCTCTCTCTCATCGAACGTTATAGCGGTAACCTAATTGTTCGGTGACTTTAAAAATAGGCCTAGTACTTTCTTTTTTTACCTTTTTTTTTGCATATGGATCCATAATTGAGGTGGGTACAAGTTGACTTATAACTGAAGTTAGGAAAAGTATTTTGGATATGGAAAGGACAATTATCTTTCGTAACAGTTTAGAATTATCTTAAGTTATCACTCTGTCATTAGCGGCAGTTTGCTATTCTGGATTAAACGCATAAGGAAAAAAAAAATTTCCAGCTTTGCTACGAATTTAGGAATTTATATGGATACGGTAAGTAAAACATTTGTAATAACATAATGTTTACTAAATGTTTGTAATATCATTAGTTATGACTTAGATCATGTGTGTTTAATGCATTCGTTTGTTTATTATGATCGATGATGGAGCGTAAACAAATGGAAGGTTTCCGTTTCAGGCGGCATCATAAAGAAAAGCATTTCATAAATGGCATTCATTTCATTTATTTGAAAGTTCTAATAAAAAATAATTAGAACATTGGTAATAACAAATTCAACATATAATCTATACTTGGTAAAATTGCTGTCAATTCAAAAACACAGATGTATAAATGCGTCTGTTTCTTCGTTGTGATCAGAGATAAACGTAAACAAAACATTGGTTGTCGTTTTCTATTGTGCTTTTTAGCGTGTTTAGGAAAAGCATGATATAAAATCGCCTTTATTTTGATAATTCTGGATTTTCAATCATACAACAAGCTAGTCTATAGAGTGATGGTTTTGCTATTCACCAGTTGTATTATACAATAGATATGACAAACATTAAAATTTGTCTGTATTTTGGGTTGTGTTATAACGGGAAATATATGGTGTTTACGCCTATCCTGGTTGTAATTTTAACCATTTTTCAAGTTATTAGAACTTTAAAGTATATTAAATGTTTTATTTATTTACAAGAACAATTTGATATTGTAAAGAAATACAGTATACTACAAAGAAAGTATTGGAAATGGGTAGTAAACACATTTGAATTGGCAAATTGCTGGTTGCCATGGCCGCAATGGAATTATTTCTGTTAGTTGTGTGTTTCGAAATTCGCGATTTTCCATTTCCACGAGGTCATTAATCGACCAAATTCTCGCATAATTCGGGACCCTACTGTAAATGTTTCACTTTTGGCATTTCTTCTAGGCCTTTTCTTTTCTAGGTCACCGTAAATTTGGAAGGCTTTTTCACAATTAAAAGCTTCACTAATGGTATCATTGGCTAACTCCTTTTCCCTGATGAATATTAGTAGCAGATTTTCCATTTCCTCCATTACCTGTGACCTTTGCTTCGTTATCAAAGTCACACCTTTTGGAACATTAGCTGCCTTTATCACTTCTTTTTTCTTGAAGAAAATTAAAATCGTTGATTTTGGAATGCCATACTGTGCAGCGAGATCCGAAACACGAACGGCATTTTCAAATTTGGCAATAATTTCCTTTTTTAGTTCAATTGTCATTCTCACTGTCTTCCTCTTCTCTTTCTGTTCACTCCTGGCTTTCTTTGAACCCATTATGAACGCCCAGAATTAATAAAAAAAAAAGCAAAAAAATTCAGATTAGCACAATCTAAAACACAAGGGAATGCGTGTCTTCCTTCGATGGCAGGCTGGCTCAAACTGACGCTGTGAAGGTGGTGGGCGGGATGCTGTGCAGACCTGTTTGGGTCGACTCTGCTGGTCGAGTTCCGAAAACTTGTTCAAATTCGGAGACATTTGGAACTCACATTTTTTGGTCGAATACCGATTTGTTCAAGTACCGAGGTGCCCCTGTACAAACCTTTTGTTTTTTAAAATAGGAAATGTTTTTAGCAGAGCTGGAATGGCTGTTTAAGGAGCCCAGCCAGAATGTCAATATATATGGGGGTACTGTATAGGAAGAAAAATGCAACATCTTGAAAAAAATTCACTGAGCTTCATAAGGCAATGGAAAATGCGTATACAGAATATTTTGTCAAAATTCCTCTACTTTCAGAGTTACAGGGTAATTAGTAAAAGTAACTCAATAAACCAAAAACATTGTTCCTTACAAGAAAATGCAGTATTTCTTGTTACCATAAATTTTGACAATTATATTTTAATGTAAAAGAAATTGTGAACAACGGCATCTATATAGCTTCCATGAGTCACAAGACGATATACTACACGGTAAATTACACCCTTCGCCGTTCAGTCCTACCACAAACCTCAGAGAGAGTACATGTCTGAGTTTGACCTCTGGCATTCACTTATTTTTGTTTGTTTTTCTTATTTTTGGCAAGAATTTTATCATTTCAAAGAGGAAAAGACAATTTCAACATCTTGCTAACATAAGGAAGAAGAAAATTTGCTCTATTAAGAGTTCAGAGGTTGGTAATATCGGTAGTGACGCAGAGAGAGCGAGAGAGAGGGAGAGAGAGAGAGGTGTGGATGAAGGAGCGGCTACCTTGCCTGACAGGAGCATAAAGAAGCAAGGTATTAAGCAAAAGGATCTTCATTTATGATTGAATTATGATAAATAGTTTTGTTTTCGTTTATTGATATCCATAAAGGAACATAAAATTCATAATAATCATTGTCTTTGTAAAAATACAAAGAAAAGCTTTGAACGCCCTCTGACATTTACTCGTTTTTAAGTTTGTTTTTCTCGTTTTCGGTAAGAGTATCTCAAAACTATACTTTTTAACCATCAAATTCTATTTTCTCCACTTGTTTTAAAGTTATAGTATTGAAATTTGTTATATAACTTACAAAGACATTATAAAACGATCAAATGTTTCCCTTTTTTCCAATTTTTGTTTCATTTTTTTTTTTCTCAATTTTTCCCCTCGATTTTTAGGGTAAATTTTTAACATAATGAAAAAATTCATATCTAGCAAAAAAAAAAAAAATGACTTAGAAATAAACTAATTTTTTTGGCAGTCTATATAGGGTAGTAATCCCAGGTCTTGATATTGATTATCAAGGGAGGAGATAGAATTTGAAAAACACTCATTTTCAGGATAATTCGCCTTGGCGTCGCAAAACCAAAGGTCAGAGGCCAAAATCCCATGTAGTTTAGAAATGTTCTAAGTCACCTTGTTAAGTGGTACGAATGTCATAGTCCTCTCTTTAAAAAACGGCATTAGCCGGCCGGCCCCCTTAACCCTGGATAGGTACGGTGGGTCGTTTGCGACCCCGAGCGTCAAAAAAAAACAGGTTTTTCTCACGTGACTCACCCCTGTGACTGAATTTGTGGGTGATCGACCTGCAGGAGGTGTCTCCCCTACACGCTCTAGTAGTGTCCAGATGTGCATTGCTGTAGCTGTACTCCTTCCCCGATTTCTGAGACGCGTCGGGGTCGTTCGCGTCCGAGTTTACCCTTCTGAGGTAGTTTGCATAATTATCAAAGTTATTACGTATTATGAAATTGTCGTAGAATGGTGCAACTTGTATAGGTTATCAGTTGTGGAAAGTCTTGGTGGATTGTTTGGCTACCATGTGCATGTTTTTTTTTTAGTTAAAATGTCGTTCATCACCACGAGGACCATTTTACCGCGAGTGCCCCTTTTTCATTTTTTTTTCATTTTTTTGCCAAGTCATTTTTCCGTAAGATATTGCCAAATAGTGTCGTAAAACTTTTGCTTGTTTAGTGTTGGAAAGTGTGTCTAGATGATCTGGCTACCCATGCATGACTTTGTTTTTGTCAGATACGACGTAGTTATTGGTATATTGGGTATTTAACTGCGGTTACCAATTTCTGTTTTTTTTTCAATATTTGTAAAAATTACTACGTAGTAAGGAATTGCCGTATATTATTCATTTTTTTTTCATGTTTATGTGTTAGAAAGTGTGCCTTGATGGTTGGGCTAACACGTGCATGTCTTTTTTTTTATCTGAGATGTCGTATATTAGAATGTCGGGCATTTTACCGCGAGTGTCCCTTTTTAATTTTTTTTAATTTTTTTGCCAAGTCATTTTTCCGTAAGATATTGCGAAATAGTGTCGTAAAACTTTTGCTTTTTTAATGTTGGAAAGTGTGTCTAGATGATCTGGCTACCCATGCGTGATTTTGTTTTTGTCAGATACGACGTAGTTATTGGTATATTGGGTATTTAACTGCGGTTGCCAATTTCTGTTTTTTTTTCAATATTTGTAAAAATTTACTACGTAGTAAGGAATTGCCGTATATTATTGATTTTTTTTTCATGTTTATGTGTTAGAAAGTGTGCCTTGATGGTTGGGCTAACACGTGCATGTCTTTTTTTTTTATCTGAGATGCCGTATATTAGAATGTTGGGCATTTTTCCGCGAGTGCCCCTTTTTATTTGTTTTGCATTTTTTTGCTTAGTCATGTTACCGTAAGGAATTGGCAAGTAGTGTCGCAAAACTTATATTTTTATAGTGTTGGAAAGTGTTTCTAGATGATCTGGCTACCCATGCCTATTTTTTTTTTAGCCAGATATGGCGTATATATAAGTATGTGTTCGATTTTCCTGTGATTGCCATTTTTTCGTTTTTTCCCATTTCTTTCAAAATTACTACGTACTAAGGAACTATCACAGAGTAATATTTCATTTATATGTTTATTTGTCGGAAAATATGCCTTGATGGTTTGCCTAGCACGTGGCTGAAATTTTTTTTTTCTGAAATGCCGTATATTAGAATGGCCATTTTTCCACGAGTGCCCCTTTTTATTTGTTTTGCATTTTTTTGCTTAGTCATGTTACCGTAAGGAATTGGCAAGTAGTGTCGCAAAACTTATATTTTTATAGTGTTGGAAAGTGTTTCTAGATGATCTGGCTACCCATGCCTATCTTTTTTTTTTAGCCAGATATGGCGTATATATAGGTATGTGTTCGATTTTCCGGTGATTGCCATTTTTTAGTTTTTTCCCAATTCTTTCAAAATTACTACGTACTAAGGAACTATCACAGAGTAATGATTCCTCAAGATGTTTATTTGTCGGAAAATTTTGTTTACTTTTTTTTTGATTGAATATCATCAAATTTTTTTAGCTAAAATATTGTTTTACATTTTTTTTTTTCGATTTTATTTCCCTTCAAAAAAAATTTTTTGGGTCAGAATTTTAATTTTATAGTCGTAAAATAATCGACAATTATCCAGCAACCCACCATACAATTTTCATGCATATCCAATAATAATTAGATTAGTAAATAACACCTTGAAATTGACATACCCTTCCTACATTTCAAGTGGCAGATTAGGGAGTCTGAGTCAGTGTGGTTGGCGGCCATTTTGTGGACATATCCGAAGCGTAAGCTGCCCTATCTATATATATTCTTGTTCCCTATAGAATTTGTGATATTTTGGTATATTTTTACCTGCATAAATATCATATTATATATTAAATATATGTATTTTTTTACGAAATTTCCAAGTACTCAAAAAATTACCTTTAGATATGGCCCCTGATATAAATGTAATTTACAAAATAATGAAGATTTTTTTACATATTTCTATTTTAGGATAACATATGTTTATTCCCTAAAAAAATTAGCCACTTCCTATTTCATTTGGGTACCCAAAAAAATTCATGAAATTTGGACAATTTTTTCTGGCCAAAAAAAGTTACCCTTTTTTTCTCATTTCAGATCTTCACCTCCATGGGTCTGACTTCATCCAAAATACATCAAGATGTGTCCTAAACATTCAAGAATCAATTCCTAAAAGGATTTGTGTATATATGTATAAACTTTTTTTTTTATGAATTTTTATGTCAGGTCTTTTTTTTTTCTACTTAATTTTTTAAAATATTTATAATAAATAGTTTTTCTGCAGATGAGTAGTATTTATCTTTACAGTTGTTTTAAGCATTCATTGAAGTTTTTTTTGGCAAAAGAAAAAAGGAGGTTACTGCAAAAACTGATTTTTCAAGAATTTTTTTTGGCGTCGGGGTCGTTCGCGTCCGAGTATACCCTTAAAGGGGTGTCCGAGGACCGTACCTATCCAGGGTTAAATCATTAACAAGATTGTCAACAACAGCTGGTGAGTGTGTGCGAGTAGCCCGGCCCACTCTCCTGTCTAAGACTTCAATTTTGTGTTTAGCCATTATATATATAAGTACTGCAGCGTAATGCATCCTATTCAAGGGCTGTTTAATTTTTTTTTTACAGTTTAAAGTTTAAATGATTGATATTTGGCTTCATGTTAATAATGAAACAAAGCAGTAAAGCGAAACCTCTCGATACAAAATTTTCTGTATACAGTATCAAAAACTCATTATACGAAAAGACTTACAAAGGTTTTCTCTCCTCATATTACAAAAAAAAAAAACCACTCAGGATATGGATTAAACTTTAAGCTCGCCATAATCGTCCTGCTCTCCCATTGGAGAGCTTACGGGAGAAAGCTTGATTTTTCTGCTGTGCGTTATCACACGCAAAACCCTTTTCCAGTCTTATTCATGCCTCCCAATACAGAAACATATTAGACTTGACAATCTCCTCTGTGTTTGGTTCGAACGAGAGTCTGCTCAAACGCTGAGCGCTGGCAACACCTCTACCTTTTCCATAAGAGAAGAGCCCACCTATACACTAAATGTTAGCAAGGTGCACGGGCAACCTCCCCTTGCTGACGAGGTCTGCGCAACTACAGTTGTTTAGCAACACCCCTATAGTGAGGTTCTGGAACAAGGTACTTTGGTTGCGCAAGCGTTATCACCTTTACGATCGCCAGGGATATGTAAACCTGCAGCAACACAATCCTCCAGATTATTTGCCACAGATGCGAATACTGTACTTGCCCACCGCTTGCGGCTATCGCATCCCAACATTGTGACCTCGAGGCATAATGAGTCTCGTTTGACAGTTATTGCCGCAAGTATGAATGCTTTCTGACCGCTTGCGGTACCCCTAATCCTACGATTGTTCGGAAGAAACAGAGGCTACTGAGATGAGTCATGCGATAATCTCAGACTTCTTATCACTACGGGATAGCACATTCTTCAGAACGCTCACATGGTGCTGGCTTGCGATCCCTTGTGATCTCTGCCTTACCCCGTCATGCCCTCGAGGCACAACGGTCTTGTAAGACATAACCTTTCGAGGTTATTCCCTTAAGCCTCTATTCCCAATGGGATGGAATCAGCTCATGCTTATGTTTATGAACAATAAGAAACAAATATTCGCTTGCTTACAGGTAAGCAGACGGGCAAGTGCCTACTACCGACAAAGGTCTGAACTCTGATTGCTTTGTTAGTTGCATGTGCTCCTTGTAGGTGGATACATGTCCACAATGCTTGGGCTAGTCAACAATCATTTTTCTTTTGAGCAATGATTTTGTGTTTCGTCACACACACAGTCTTCCCACAAGCGAATCCATTAGCTACCTCATGGGAGCTCATAACACAAAAATGTGTTCACGATGCTCAAACTCGTGTACTAGCTCTTAACCTGAGCAGGGAAGTTATGATTTGACACCTGCATGCAGGCAAGCAAGCTAATACTGCCGATAAAGGCTGCTTGCTGACTTCGCTTCACCAGTTGCATTTACTACCCTCGCGGCTGTATGAGTGCCCCTGAGGAGTGGCAATAGCTCCTACCTTGACATAGGTAGTCTGCCCTCAAGTGGGCTCCTCCTTTATATCCATCATAAGGGATACCTGTCATCAGGGACAAGGAGGTCTTGTTTGCGAACAAAACCCAGATCTTTGTTCTTCTCTGGGATACCCGACACAGGATATTCCTACCGTAAGATTGGCGGAAACTTACCGAATGTACAGTATAGAAAATGTGACTGTAGATACATCTCTATCTTGCCTTTCGGAATATTTGCTTGCGACCGAGTGTTCGTTTGACAGCGATCAACTCTGGAGGTTCACTGTAATGTCGTTATTTGCTAGTAATAACTGGACTACTCAGTTTTTACCAGTCTGGAAGTGGACATGCACGACCAACTGCCCTTCTAGCAAAGGCTATTGGTGGACAAAGATTCATCATCCCTTTGCCGCATGACATCACAAGAATCAACTTGAAAAGTTTACTTGTTAGGCAACTAGTCGCCGCCCTCCAATACCCAGATGAGAATCGATCTTTTGCTTGAAAGTCAATGATCCTGGTTCATCTTAATTGGGGTTTGTCAACAGACACAATCCCCGTGAGGTGCTGGCTTTCCTACTGGCTAGTTAGCTGACCAGGTAGCTCAGTCTGTCCCAGTTTCTGATGGAATCAGAAGTGAAGACTTAGGTTTTACCTGGAAGGGTTGCTTGTACATCCTGCTTCCCTTTTTCCTTGAGTCATGATATGTGCTAGATCATGCAGGATCACGCTCCAGGGCAGTAAGTCAACAGCAGGGCATCTCTTTCACCCGTCTTGCCAGGGGAAGGTGCCACAGAAATAGGGAATGATAGGAGACCGCAGGGTCTGATCTTCGAACGATCCTAATCCTCCACACGAAATGACGCGTTCCCTCTTTTCCCCTTCCGTTGACTAAGCATCAGTGTCTTTCAGCACTGGTTATCACTGAAGGTTATCCTTCAAGGCTATACTTAGATTCATCCTTTCAGATTGAATTTGCCGGTATAGGGTGCGAATCTCTGGCCTACACTTAACCCCTCAAGTGTTCGCAAAAATTTTCACTCTACTTGTAATCATGGTCAATGCCTATGCAGGCCGGCGCTTTCATCCCTTAGACGAGTGGTTAAATTCCAGGAGACTCAATGGAGTGGTTTCTCTGACGAGTCACCCTTTTTGGGGGTTTTTACCTTGTCTCAAGATAAAATAAGCAAGAATTAATCCTGGTAACTTTCATGAGAACTGGCATATTTAGAAAGGCAAATAGCCTCTAAGAGACAAAGTTGCTCCGTCCAATCAGGGAAAAGGATTCAGGGAAGCGGAATGTCCCTTCCTCAAGTGAGTCTTCTTTCGGGCCCACCGATAGCTGTGCCTGCTGGGGTACCTTAACTTCGGAGTTCTTTGGCCCTGCCAAAAGTCATAGCTTAAGTTCCTTCTAGTGGCAACTGGGTGGTCCTTTCGGTGTTAGCAGTGATTCTACGGACTTGAGAGTCTGATCCAGAGTTGGGAGGTGGAGATCACCAACCTTCTCAGGGGAGTAAATCACCTTTCTCCTTACCCAACTTTCAATGCTCTTGGGTGAGACATCAAAAGAAAGAGGGGAGGGGGCCTCACTTGTTGTTACACATGGCCTCTGAGCTATGTTCCAACACATATCGGCAATCCCACACAAGTCTGCGATGTTGCTGGCACTTAATCTCTTCCAAAAACTCCCTTCATGTCACCTTGTGTTTTTATCAAAGCACAGTGGTGGTAGAATACCCAGACAAAGGTATTCTTGGCATGGCATAGAACATCCAGTCTAAGATATTCTTGTATAACTACAGTACTGTACTGTTCATCTATCCATTAGAAGATGGAGGTGGACGTGAAACAACTCTATTGTCATCTGTAACCTGATTCAGCGTGGGGTAAGGAGAACCTCCTAACAGTCATTCTGACCAGGCAGACTCGGATACTGGGCTAGGAAGGATTTTTCTCTCCCTCAGTTACTCATCTAAGTCTTGATCGTGGCAGGAGTTGCAGACAAGATTTCAGATCAGGACGTCTGGTGTCCAAAAGTTTTCTAGAGTACTGTTAACCAGTACGGAGTAACCAGGCACCCCTATTAGAGGTACTCCGACATCAGGAGTGTGCTTAGGCCCTCCTTTCCCTTCTGTCTGATGAGGAGACTCGTTCATAAAAGTGCATCAACAGAGTGATCGATGACCCTAATAGCTCGTCAGTGGCAACAGGCAGAATAATACCCAGATCTTTTTCTGCCTGCAGAGATATTTAGAGAAATATTCTCTCCTTTTGACAGCTACTCATACAACCTCACTCCGGGACTCACCATAATTAGTCGTGTCCCTATGACCCCTCACCTTGAGGATATTTAACATCACCTCCCTCAGATGGCTGGATAACCCCGTAAGTCGTCGATTTGCCTTCCATCAGGCCAGTGGTTTATCCACTAAGGTTGAGATCATGGAAAGAAGCCTTGGGATGTTCAATATCTCTTCCAGGAAAAGGAGTCTTGCTCAGTCTCGACTGTCACAGAATGCCTCTCGGCTTTAAGCCTCGCCTTCAAACCTAGCAGAGTTAACTTTTCTCTATGACAGAATTGTCTCTCATACAGTTTCTAGCATACCTCACCTCAGTTAGAAGTTAGACCTCCTTGGAACGTAGTCTCCATACTATGAGATCTGAAAGGAGCGTCTAATGAACTGCTGCGTCATTAGACTGACTTGACACTCAAGATAGTCTTCCTTCTTGCTCTCACCCCAGCAAAGAGGGTCAGCAAGTTGCATGGTCTTTCTTACAATGTACATTCATGGGGATGACAAGCAACACTAGGTTTTGTCCGTGAGTTTGTTGCCAATATTCAAAATCCGGCTTTAGCAGTACCAAGATGTGTGCCCTTCTGGATGGAGACTTCATTCTGTAACTGATGATCCAGATCAACAGTTACTATGCCCTCGAAGGGCTCTCAGGTCTTACCTCAAACGAACCACATGACTTATCTCACATTAACAAAATGTTTGTTAGCACGTAACAAAATGTATGTTAGCATGTACAGGGTCAAAAGGAGAGTCACAAGGAATAAAATCTCCTTGTAGATTTGACAGGTAATAAATCGCACCTAAAATCTTAGCTCTCCCCTGCAAGGGTGTAGATCCAGAGCTCATGCTAGGGGCAGTAGCATGTCTCTAACATGCAAAAAAAAAAAAAACTTTGTGGTGCAGGTAATGCAAGTGGGTGTTTGGAAGCCTCAGACGACCTTCACAGCCCACTACCTGCAAGACATAACCCACAGGAATCTGGACACCTTCTCCATTGGTCCTGTGGTGGTTGTCTATGTGGGTTAAACACCTCAAGCTCCCTTGTGGGACAAGTAGCAGTCGGTTGAGGGCAGGCGTTACCCGGGATTAGTGTGGTATGAAGGATACAATGACTGGCCTCTTCTTTCTTCATCTTACTCTCTCTTGGGGGTACAGCACCTTCGGTACGCTGCAAGCTGGCTGCCCCCGTCTGCAGATGTGAACCATTTTCCATTGTGTAACCTGATATACGAGATATATATTTGTTATGTCCCCATCCTCCCAGCAAGGTGGGAGTCGGGAAATGTTTAAGGACAAGCCAGCAGAGTTTTAGTACTCCAATAATTCTTACCTGAACAAGTCACATTGCTTAGTTATCACACAATCACATTGATTGCTCATACTGTTAACTCTTGCATATGCACAAGAATTTAGTAAGGTGTCAGGGTTTTCCTTTGTTAATCTTGTGGAAAATATGTAGCCTCACTCCTGGTCAAAAGCTAGTCCACCTAAGGATGAGTCTTTCCCTAGATAGAGCGAAAGGGTTTGTATTGTGTCGGAACAAATAGCAAACTTGGAAGTAATTTGTGTTTTTCCTAACGATACAAACCTCAAGCTCTTTATACAGATTTGTCTCGCTATCACCTATCCCCCAACAAGTCCTGCCCGAAATCAAAAGTGACGGTATAGCACGTGTGTGTGAGCGGGGTGGCCGGAACTACCGCCACTACCACACCCAACTACCAGTGGGTGGTTTTACCTCTCTAAGAGTCTTATGGCTAGTTTCAACTTTGCCGAAAGTATATTTCTTATAAAAAGTTCAAGATTTATATCGTTAGGAAAAATACAAATTACTTCCAAATTTTTTATTTTGATAATAGGGGTTTAGTAATAAAGAATTTGCTTCAGGTATCTCCTGTGGACCTCAAAGATGGCTTCCTGACTTATAAAACAAATAAATACTGCCTCAACTTATATGAAACGCCGTCTAGAATAAAGTTTATCATGAACACTGACATTTATGCCCAAGGAATCAGAGATCTACTCCATCAAATTTACACACAAGTGAGTGGTATTACTTACAAGTATATTTTTAAATGAAATATTTTATTTACTGTAAAGGTTTAATGATTGGAAATTATTGAAATACTTTGTTACAGTTATGATGAAAATTTCTTACATTTTTTGTTTACCTCTTTCTCCAGGTGTATGTGGAAAATGTGGTTTATAATCCCCTTTGTCGGCTTGACAAACCAATTGAGAGCGAGCTGTTTGCAGCAAAATTAGATGAAGTTGTTAAACAAAGTTCTGCATTTGCTTCAAGACCACCTTAGTGTTGGAAAAGATTTCGCATGACAGGTTATCATTAATTCTTTGGTACCAATGTTGTTTTTGTTTATTTTATTTGAATAATTTATTCTTTCAGTAAAGGAAGATTTGTATGTCTTAGAACAATATGTTATATAAAGTATTCAAACTTTAGTTATGATATATCCAAAGAGAAAAACAGTTTCACTTGCTTGAAAATATTTTTCCAACTTAGTAATTCAGAAAAAGCTACTTAGTAATTCTGTGCATCTGTCATAGTACTGTATTGGTTTTAGTTAAACCTAACATTATTGAATGATTGGGTATGGAATAAACCTTCAAATATTGATTTTCTCTAGGTATTTAGACTTTTTGTATTATTTCTCATGCAATCATAGATGTGTTACAGTAAACTTTTTATCACCCTTGTATATTGCAGTGACTTTTAATACAGCTCTTAAATCCTTGAATGTAACCGATTGAATTTTTACTTCCTCTATTAGGAAAGAAGACAGGATTATAATTCCCTGTAACATTTGGCTAGGTTATAGATGGCATAGTATGTCTTAATCAGTATAGCCATTTATGCATGAAAACTTATGAGAATTTTTTGGGGAAAATTTTTTTTTTCCTCAAACTATTTTGGGATTAATGTGCTGTGGAGTCTCCAAGGGCTTTATTGTAATTGATACAACAAAAAATCCAATACCACATAATTTTAAATACCAAAGAAATATTCTCTCTTGCTGTAGGGCTAGTGCTTCATTGTACAAAGCCTAGACTCAGTGTGTATCAGGAAGACTTACAGGTTCAGGGTCAGTTGAACCCAACACAGCATCTCCAATGCTAATACTGTACTGTTCTGGAAACAACACTACCCTACCCGAGTGCTCAGCTACAATTTTCATTTTCATCTACTGTTGAGTAACAGTAATTAATTTCTGATTTAAATATACACTATTTATAAAATATTAAAGCTAGTAAAATTATGATTTCCATGGCTTCAAACAATTGCTATCCGTAAGTGCCTTCACAAGCACTAAATAAAAATATTAAAACCAATAATCTCTATTTAAAGAGCTAATTGTATGGAATAAAAAGCAAAGAATACTAACTATAAATTAACTAGAACATCAGTAACACATTTAAAAATGTTTACGCTTACCAATAAGAGCACATAACTCATAACATAACCTGAATAAAGGAATACAACACTATAAACAGTAATACCTCTAGATATGAAAATCTCATTATACAAAAAGATATACGATTTTTTTGCCTCATTATGAAAAGACCCTTGGTGTACAAAATGAAATTTGCCTGGCTACTGAAAAATAATTTTGAAATATATGCGCCGCACAAACTCGTGTTGGTGATTTCGATTTCGTACATATAGTTTTCATGTTGCTTTATTCAACCCATAATTATATAGCCATGGGTCCTAAGAATGTTACTGATGTTCAAAGAAGGAAGTGGATGCTGTCTATGGAGAAGCAGCTGAAGATATTCAAGAAATATGAAGCTGGCATGCGATCGAGTGTGATCGCAAAGGAGTATGGCCAAAATCTGTCGACGATAGGCACCATCCTTTAAGAGAAGGAAGCCATCAAAGCAGCTACACTTTCTAATGATGTGACTGTTCTTCCTAGTAAGAGGAGTCACATCCATGATGAGATGGAAACTACTTATCCTCTGGGTTTAGGACAAGGAAATCGCTGGAGACTACAGTCATACCTCTCGACACGGAAAAATCTGTTATAAAATTTTCACATTGCGAAACGAGATGAAGAATTTTACGACATCACGAAAAATGTTTTGAACAATGAAACGAGGTATAGTACGAGAGCCCGACCGTCCCCGAGACTACTTTTAAAATTCGCTTGCCGCCATCCTCCCATGCTCCTATGGGTTATCTCCCTACTCGGGTGCTAGATCCTGCTCTCCTCTTGGTCAGCATCTACTGTACTGTATCCCATCATGCATCTACACATTGGCATTCCTCTTCCATTTTTTTCAGCAGTGGCATTGTACACATCGACTTTTTGTTTGTGATTTTGCTTTCATAAATACTGTACTGTACTGTACTGTGTTGCAATATTATGTTACTTTATTAGCCATAGGTCCCAAGAATGTTGCTGATGCACAGGGGAAGAAGAGCAAGATGCTTTCTATGAAGACGAAGATTGAAATAATCAAGGATTATGAGGCTGGGGCATGCGGTTAGGTGAAGGAGTACAGTATGGTCGAAATCTGTCTATGATAGGAACGATCCTGAAACAGATGGGTCACTAAAGCAGCTACACCTCCTAAGGGCGTGACTATTTTCTCCAGCAAGGGGAGCCATGTCCACGATGAGATGGAGAGACTACTGCTTATTTGGATTATGGGCAAGGAAATAGCTGGAGACACGATCACCGCAACGATAATCTGCCAGAAGGCCAACGCCATTTTCGGTGATCTTGTACGCAAGAAAAGAAACTACATGGGCATAAGCCTATGAAAGACAGGCTTACCTTTGCAAACACCACTGGGGATTATAAGATGAAACCCCTGCTGGTGTATCACTCTAAAACTTCTCAAACCATCAAGGCCCACAAACTAAGGAGAAGTTTCCGGTGATGTGGTCTAGATAAAGCCTGGGTAACTAGAACCGTGTTCATCGAGTGGGTAAACCTTTGTTTTGGCCGGACTGTGAAAAAATATTTGGAAGAGAAGAGCCTACCCCTGAAATGCCTGCTGGTATTGAACAATGCCCCTGCTCACCCTCCTGGCCTCGATGATTTTATCTTCACAACAGATTTTTCATTTATCAAGGTTCTCTATCTTCCGCCTAACATCTCCCCACTCTTTCAGCCCAAGGACCAGCAAGTGATTTCCAACTTCAAGAAATTACACGAAATATCTTTTCATGAGATGTTTTGAAATCACTGACAAACCCTCATCCTTTGGGAATTTAGGAAGAATCATTTTGATCTTTGTGTTATTCCTCAAAGTCATTGATACAGCATGGCGGGAAGTTTCAAGGTGCACCTTGAACTCTGCATGGAAGAAGCTGTGGCCTGATGCCATCTCTGCATGAGATTTCGAGGACTTCCAGGTAGGCCAAGCTGAAGCCAAAGCCAATTCCGAAAAAGTTGACGATCCTGAACCTGTTGCTTAATCTGAGGGTGCCGAAATCGTTACACTCGTCCCGGGACGTTGATGAGCAAGAAAAGGGGTGTTTATGTGAAAAGGATAAGACTTCTTTAATAGCAGTGTTCTGCTTGAAAGGGTTTTTCGCAGGCTTATGACTTGTCTCCCCACAGGATAAGCTCTAAGCACAACAGTTGCTGGTGAGGAAGGTCGAGCTTTGATGGCCTCATGAAAGAGGGAGTCCTGGCTCGCCTTTCTCTACTTCTCTGTCACTGTCCTCGAGAGGAAACAAGGCCAGAGACCTAGACCTAATCGAGGAGTTATGAAGCCGAGATTCCCTCTTTGGGACCTGTTTCTGGAACCTGGAAATGATGGTATCATGCCTCTTCATAACATTGGTTCGCTGCGTTATGTTAAGAATTCAATCATCCTCACACCTTAGAAGACTTAAGACGCTGCTTCTCGAGACCAGATAGATCTTCGTTCGTGGCAAGAAAGTCAACAGTCCCGGACCAGTGGTCATCCACGAGGAAGCCTGAAGAGTTGCTTTCACCAGTCTTTCATATCATATTCTGCGCCTCCAACGACGAGAAAGTCACCATCTGTGTGGCCAGCTGCTTCATCATCAGATCTCGGAATAAAGCCAATACTGACGTCGCCATCTGCATGGACAGCTGTCGTTGTCCGACCTTGGGACGACAAGGCTGACACTGCCTGATCCAATGGCAGAGGAGACTGATTATCATCCCAAATATCATAATACTTCGGTCTCACGAACCGAAGAAGTAACTTTTCGATGACTTACTCACCCTGAGGGAGTCCCATCTTGCAGAAATCTGAGTCAACCTTGGCATTGGACACAGCACACGTCAATTGCCACGTCTCTCTGCTTGGGAGGGGTGTGCGCCGGGCCTCCCAGAGTCCATTAACTATACAGATGCTGGCGAGAACCTGCACAAATGCAGATTATGATTTTCCTTCCTCCATGTAGGGAGCCTTAGGGCTAGCAGCTAGAAGGAGATTGTCGAATGAGTGGTCTGAATCAGAGTCAAGGTTGTCCTCTGGGTTGGCTATCGGAGAACGAGATCTAGAGGGGACAACACTGACCTCTTGTACAGGCTCAGATGTAGTCGCCAGGACCTGCTTTTGAAGCTTTGGAGCCTTTAAGGGCTTGGAGGCCCAATTCTTCAGGAAGGTCTATGCTTAATTGCACTTGCTGGGCTTGCCCATGAAAGAGGGAAGAACACTAGAGGAGTCCTCTACTGCCCTTGCAACCGAGGTCGGTTTCTCCAGGCCTGGCACCGGAATGGGAGGTCCCTCCGAAGCAGAGTACACGATTTCAATAGGCGAGAGCCTGTAAGAGTAAGCTAAAGAGAATCTTCCTGGGGGATCACGATCCCCTACTGGTCCTGGGATGGAATGTGTCACCAGCCGGAGGAGTGACATGTCTAGGTCGACGCTGCTTCTGACAAGGTTAATTGTGAACCACTCCCAACCTTTCCCATGTGGATCAATGTCTTACGTTTTTATTTTGATTCCCAAAGACTCTAGACTGCCACCTAGCTGCATGTTCCTTTTGTATCGATAGAGGAACCTTGAGGGACAGCAGCCATAAAAGGTGTCGGACACATGGCAACAGCAGGAGCAGAGAGATAGGCTCATGTGCAGCCAGAGCTGCCATTGCTAACGTCGGCACTGGCGGTCTCAAGGCCTGAGGTAGGAAAGAAGTCTTGCTACCGATGTTCGTAGAGCGATGCAATCTTGGGTCAGAGGGTGCCAGTGTTCATGTGGTGCACAGCAACCTAACTAGGGACTGTCAAAACCAGGTCTGTCAAGGATACTGGGAGAGCAGGGATGATGGTGACCGCTGCTCAAGAAGAATCTCTTGGGGGAGAGGCTTGGGAGACAAACCTGATGCTATTGGTTCACTGACGACTTGACTCTGTACTGGAGCATAAGCTGGCTGGTAAGGCGCCCAGTACCAGTCTATAGGAGCATCCCCTAGATCCAAAATATGTAATCGCATGATCGGGAGCTTCTAGAGGTTGTGCAGACACCTGAAAAAGACTATAGGCACTTCGCTACTTGCCTTAATAGCAAGCTATCTGACAAGGCAGTCTGTGCTCACCTGGATGCGAGTGAGACAGTAGTGGGATAGCTGGAACGCCCAAGTATTTTGCTACTTTGCTAACCTCGCTGGTGAGCTCTGACAAGCAGTGTGCCTGCTGAGTTACCGCAGGTAATCGGAATTGCTGCAGACTACTAGTCTCCTGCCAGACCCCAGCTATGCAAGTGCAGTGGGTTGCAGGATGACCAAAAAGCTCAAAATGAGGAGGAAGACCGGAGTCTCCCTCATCCCGAGCGAACTCGGTGTGCACACTAACCCCATGGGGAGAGCGTGCGAAGAAGGAACTCTGGTGGGAACCACTCTATAAGACCTAAGGTGGGAGAGGAACCATGGAAGATGAAGGTTCAGGGAGTACAAGAATGCTCAGATAACTCCCTCCTGTTGGCTCTAAGGGGGAAGTACCGAAGCCAAACCCAACAGGAGCGGAAACCCTCTCCTACTGTGGACCCTTAGCCAACATCTACAGCTGCCTATCATTAGAGTAATAGGGATGGGCACAAAAGACACAAGGCGTATGAGATGAAGCCTACCCCCAGCTTTTCCTCCCGCCTCGCTAGGGGAGGAGAAAGAAGCAGCCCGATCCAAAAGTTAACCGAGCGTCATACTACCCTCAGTTCCATAGAGGAGACCAATTGAGCTTGTGCAGTGTCAGAGAGGAAGGTACCCGGGGTGCGAGAGAGATGTTGGGACTTCTTCAACCTTGAGGATGATCCGGTAGGCAAAGAATCTCTCATACTTTTTTCTCCTCCGGCCATACTGCTCTCACTGGGAGGATGGCCACTCCCTATGCTCTGGGAAAGGTGAAGCCTCCGTGCAGGAATGTTCTCTACATGCAGGGCAAAGACGGTCAGGATCCACGTTTCCTGACACAAAGTATCACAAGGAATGTGCCAAAAGCCAGTAAGGTATGCGGAAGATGTCTGTCTTACAACTAAAGTGAAGAAGGTACTACTGGTAACAACTGTCCCAGTTGCATATTGGTAAAAGTTTTTAGACCTGTACCCCAGCTAGCGCTGATTTCTTCTCCCTATGTGAAGGTAGGGTTTGTATTTAGTGTAGAAACAAATAAAAAATTACTTGAAATAATTTGTAATGCTTATATCATTCCTCGCCTAACTCACTGACGCAACTTATATACAGTAGGTTGTAGTAATTTATAAAACTTTTTAACATTTAATATGTTTTATGCAGCATAAAGACTACTGCCACAGAAATCAATTTACACTTACTATGGCAGTTTTTTTTCTCTGTACCTAACTCCTGAGGGCTTGCTGCTTTTTGTATAAATTACCCATACAAAATTAAGGTAAATGATATAAATGAAGGATACATACTTGGATTACCATTTTTAAAACATTTGTATGTCAAACTATTGACATAATGCACATCTATTACAGGAATCACTCCAAATGGTCACATTTTTCATATCCAATGATTAAAATTTGCACTGTACATCAAGATACTAATCTGAATCAGAACCTGAACCTGATCCCGAAGAACCAGAATCAGAACCAGAGTCAGACCTTGATGCTTTGCTACGAACTGACGCAGCACTAGGAGGGCGTGATCTGCTACGACGACTTGATCGGCTGGAAGCTGCAGACTTGGCAGACCTAAGGATAAAATATACCAATGATAATTACTATCTAAACTATAAAAAATACTTGGCTAATTTTAATATTAACTTTTAAACTCTACTTTAATATGGAAATTTTATGCCTGATACATAAAAACAAAGAGTAATGACACTGGCATGAACGTGTCACACTTTATAATCCAGATAATTATAACCCACTACTTCATGGGAAAATAATAGTTTTTTAAGCTACATCAAATACTCAAATGTTCTTCATACACCAAGAACACAGGCAGTTGGAAAACCCTTAGTTTGGAATATTCACATCTGACAGCTTTGATATCAGTGGTATAAATGAAAGGATCAGAAATAATATCCTTTTACATTAATTCTAATGCTTCCCTTTGCAATTTTTTTTACAGTACTCCAGCAACTAATTTCCCAAATTTTATAAAATAATTTCTAATTTCACAAATATTTTTTTTTTAAACATTAAGCCTCATAAATTACAATGATTACCTTCATTATTACTATTCAGGTCTAAATACATGGTAAACTCAATCCTTAGACACAAATATCTGTACAGAGCGTGCAATTAAGAATAAACACGCACCTAAGCAGTATCTAAGAAGTAGAATAAGTTACAGGCAATAGACCAAACAATCTTCACTAATTTAACTCCTTAATTCCTGACAGCATAAAATTGTCATGCTATTTCGTGGAATATTAAGCTTTCTGCATTTTAGAATGAGTATGCCACGAAAAGCTAAATATAATTTATTGTTGAATCAAATCTCTACAATCAATGGAGTAACGGTTTTGCTCATGTAATTTATTAATCCATTTAAAAACGGACTGTTACATTAATAAGAACATTCAACACTTTACAAATGGGTGTAAAGAAATTCGAATAAATTACAGAAATTCACATTACATAGTTAACCACCACACTAGCACGCAAGAGCAAATAAAAAGGATATATTGGAAACATTGACATAAGTTCTAAAACCAAAGAAAACTAAAGTTCTATGTTTAATAAGTACAGGATGTCAGCCATATTAGGTTAAAATATTCAGCACAGCAACACGATGACAGCTGTAATGTGTGATAAAATGCACATTACCTTAACAGGAATACATTGCATGTGTCACCAAACTTGTTTATGGCAAAAGTGCATAATGATTAGGCAATTTACATGTATACAGTAGTGCCAAGAAGCAATAGCAATAACTACTGTTCTTTGGTCACATGCAGCTGTTGATACCAATTAAACAAATAGCATAGCAGATGGATACTAGGTCTCAAATAATTATAATTACAAACTGTAGAAAAAAATTGTACCAAAGTTTTTGAATCTAAGATATGGCACAATCAGTGCAAATATCCAAGACATTAAACTCATAATAGTACAAGTTCCAAATAATATCATAATATAATATAACATGCCATTTCCCTACCATGCCATGCTACATTAGTCTCAAATAATTTTGTAAATTTTCCTTTAGTTTTCACAATCACTATCTCTATTTTCTTTGGGCTTTACTTGGGCATTTTACCTATGTTTAAAAATCTAATATTATTGAAAACATAAACCCAATTAAAAGCTATATATAAATCTAAAGCTAAGAGAACGAAGGCCAAGCCTCTACCCCATACAAAAAGTACAATGCATGATATTTTACAAAGAAAAACACAAGAAGAAGGGTAATGATGAATGGAAAGGGCACTTTTGTTTAAAGTGACCTGAACCAGAAGGTCTTTTTTTATGTTGGGATACATTTAAAACTTTACTACTGTATACAGATGAAACCTAATACTAAACAGGAATAGGATGAATGAAAAACTCACATATTCTGCAGTCATTATCATCTAGATTATTTATGGAGTAAAACTAGTTATCTTCTCACGAAACTTAATTTTACCAAAGCTATAAAAAATCCTTAATTGATTTGATGGTTATCAAGGCAACATCACAAGTGCAATTTGTTTAGCTACTATTAGACAATGTTGCAAAGGTATGATAGAACAATAGTTGGTTCTCAAGATAAAATAGTAAAGGCTGATGGAAATACAAAGCCATATGCCTCCCTCAACTTTTGGAATAAGGAGTAAAGATATATCTGTCACTATAGTGTTAGTGGCAATTTCTTCTCTGCTACATTATAAATGACCTCGTTTAGGAGAGAACTTCTGTAAAGCAAAAACTTCCTCTTGAAAACTATGAAGTGTCCATTTCAAAGAAATTCTTGGGACAGTAACCAACCCACACACTGAGTTATAAAAGTTCTTATATTTCTCTAAAAAAGAAAACCACCTGAGGAAATAGTTCTGGCAAACAGACGTTTTCTATATACATCTATTGTATATGTCCAGTTCTCATAGGAAAGGATGGTTGTTTAACACTACAGACAATTTTTGCTGCAGGCTATCCCAACAATTTAAAATAGGGGCCTACAAGTGTCTTCTACAAACCAGTGGAATTAAATATTGCAGCTTTTCCATAGTTATAACCCCAAATTTCAGGCCTGTAGATTTTCCAGTGCTGCTAGGAATAAAAATACTGACAATCGGCTACAAAATTCAAGATAGACTTTCATGACCTCATAGACTAAGGTATGGAATGCTTCGTCTGCCAACGTACCACCTCGTAACTATGGACCTAGCAAATAGAGAATCCATAAATTTAACACAGTATATGACGGGAAACTGAATGTCCTTGGCTTGGTTATGGAAGCCTTGAGGAGTAATGCTGATCCTTGATTATTGCTTACAGTGTTTCCATCATAGAACACTAGCAGGTACTTGATGTTATTGGCAGCCTTCCTTCAACTTTCCACTTCATCTTTATGACTATTTATACCGGTAACAAAAGTCTTGATAAGTCTCAAAACAGAGAACTGCTTTCATTCCAATTTGACCCTAAATAGATGGCCAAGAGAGAGATGTGTTCTTAAAAATGACTGAAATTTTTATAATGGTTAAATTACTTTGAACCCCTTTAACAGAGATCACTACCTCTAGCTCTCCTCTTTCCTGTAGCAATGGACAAGAACACCTCCTGGGAGGCAGTATGCACTTTTGTCATATGATCACTGACAACTAATAATTGATGAAACACACAAAAAAAGAAAAATACAGTATCTTTTTGTAATTGTTGTACTGATCATGTCTGTATATTAATACACAGTACTGTACTGTGTTTTCCACAGCAAAATGCGAGATTTCTGAAACATGAACTTAAATGTAAAATACTTTTAGTATTTCTAATAATGGTGTCATTCCAAAAAGATACGATAAAGGTCTATTAATATAGTAATAATTATCAGTTTCCTTTTTAATTACATATAGACTTGTAGTAATTTGGGGCTGCATATATTTCTTACATTACTTGTACAGAAACCAACACTCAAAATATGACCAATACGAAGGGTAGAGGGATATTACTGTATGATTATCCAATAATGAAGGAATTGAGGGAAAAAAGCCAAGATGCAACATTAGTATGAGGTACAGAAGCATCAAACAAGAAATTACTTCAGCAAAACTACTAAATTTGACACATGAATTGATCAAAATTTATAAAACAGTACTTAGAATATCCCTTTAGGTACTTTTTACACCACTTAAGCATTAGCCAAGGTAAAAAATATTCTAATGGGTATTATTTTAAGTTTAACCATTTTACTTGGATAGTATCCCTCACTATTTGAGCTTTAGCAGAGGTTTAAAATTTTATCAGCATTACTTACTGTATTTGGGAGTCTACCATTTATTTGAAAACTAGTCAGTGGCAGTTAGTACACTACATATATTATCATTAGTATAAGGGTAGTTTTGTCACTTTGACAATTTATTTCAGTCTATGGGACAATATATTTTTGTTGGTTAGATGGGGGAGCAGCCACCTCCCTTGTAATTAAAAAAAAAAAAAAAAAAAAAAAAGGAGTTAATTGTTTTTTTTTTCTGATCAGAGTGGTTAACACAAAAAATATTTCAGTAGGCTTCCTTCACTACCCTCTCTGCAAGTCCACTACCCAATTTCCCTTGAGAATGAAGTCGTTGGAAATAAACAGTTTTGTGCTGTCAAAAAATATAGCAAGGCTACCTTAAAACTTTTTGAACCAAAAGGTGGATATTATTATAAACTTTCAGTGTATGAGAAAGTCATTTATCCTTACTATTCAAGGCAAGTTAGTTTCAAAGTCTTTACTAATGCTGTTAAACTGGTAATTACAGATGCACAATCAGGTATATTAGGATTTGCTATTATGGGTTACAGAGCATCTAACACCATGGTAAAAAAAAAAGTTTGCAAAACCTGTAGTTTCAATCTGATCCAGTACCTGTATACACTTACAACCCAATCCTTGACCACTTGGATATGTACGATTTGAAATTAATATATCAAAAGAGAATATAGATATCACAGCATCTAAAAAAAATCTTAACACAAAATCATCTGACACTGACTAAGCACTTTCATCTCTCATATGTAAACACCAATAAGCTCCTTTGAATACAGTTAAACTTCCTAAAATATTTACTTGTTCATACTTGATAATTTTGTACGCTTTTACAGCTACCTACATCCATTTCTTTACAAAATTTAAACTTGGAAAATTTTTAATAGAAACTCAATGGTTCAACTTCAAGTTTAGTATGGTCCTGTGCTATCAAGTTTGAAACTTGAATCATTTGATAAAAGTGCCTTTACATAATTAATTTTTCCTTATTTTCCTACCTTTTTGTTACACAATAAAATTTAATGTGTTTTACTGAATCTTTACTTTCAGGTGCCGAAAGTAATACTGTACAAGACAACAGATAAACAGTAATATAAGGAACCACCATTGATTGTAGAGTTTTATGATAAGCATACTTTACATTTAAGGACTACAGTTTGGATCAAAGAAAAGAAAATCATTTATAGAAAAGCTTGCTAAATTGCACCCACCTCCAACTGATTGAAAGTTATGCCTGTTATCCTACCAGTTGATGCATTTTCAACTGGGAAAGTAAAAGGGGTTAGTTTTATGATTTTTTATGCTTCGCACAACTATATAATAAAGAAATGACTAAACATCCAAAAACACGAAAGCAGAGTTTAACACCCAATAAACGAAATAACAGGGTGATGACAATCAATCATACCCTGGGGAAAAATGTTATTTTGATAATAAAATAAATTTTTGAATATACTTACCCGGTGATTATATAAGCTGCAGCTCTGCTGCTCGACAGAAAACTCTACGTAAAAATCCGCCAGCGATCGCTATGCAGGTAGGGGGTGTACTTCAACAGCGCCATCTGTCGTGCAGGTACTCAGTACTCATTGTAAACAAAGAACTCAATTTTCTCCTCGGTCCACTGCGTCTCTATTGGGGAGGAAGGGAGGGTCCTTTAATATATAATCACCGGGTAAGTATATTAAAAAATTTATTTTATTATCAAAATAACATTTTTCAATATTTAACTTAGCCGGTGATTATATAAGCTGATTCACACCCAGGGGGGTGGGTAGAGACCAGCAATAAATGTTTACATTATTATGAGCTAAGGATTTTTTATTTCATTTTAGAAGTTATCAAAATAACAAACATAAAATTAATAAGTACCTGGTAAGGAAGTCGACTTGAACAATTACTCTGCCTTTTTAAGTACGTCTTCCTTACGGAGCCTCGCGATCCTCTTAGGATGCTGAGCGACCCCTAGGATCTGAAGTATCAAGGGTTGCAACCCATACCACAGGACCTCATCAAAACCTCTAATCTAGGCGCTTCTCAAGAAAAGAATTTGACCACCCGCCAAATCAACCAGGATGCGAAAGGCTTCTTAGCCTTCCGGACAACCCAAAAACAACAATAAAAACATTTCAAGAGAAAGATTAAAAAGGTTATGGAATTAGAGGAATGTAGTGGTTGAGCCCTCACCCACTACTGCACTCGCTGCTACGAATGGTCCCAGGGTGTAGCAGTTCTCGTAAAGAGACTGGACATCTTTAAGATAAAAAGACGCGAACACTGACTTGCTTCTCCGATAGGTTGCGTCCATTATACTTCGCAGAGATCTATTTTGTTTAAAGGCCACTGAAGTTGCGACAGCTCTAACTTCATGTGTCCTTACCTTCAGCAAAGCTTGGTCTTCCTCACTCAGATGGGAATGAGCTTCTCGTATTAACAGTCTGATAAAATAGGATAAAGCATTCTTTGACATAGGCAAAGATGGTTTCTTAACTGAACACCATAAAGCTTCTGACTGTCCTCGTAAAGGTTTAGTTCGTCTTAAATAGAACTTAAGAGCTCTTACAGGGCATAAGACTCTTTCTAGTTCATTTCCAACCATATTTGATAGGCTTGGAATATCGAACGATTTCGGCCAAGGACGAGAGGGTAGCTCGTTTTTGGCTAGAAAACCAAGTTGTAAAGAACATGTAGCCGTTTCAGATGAAAATCCGATGTTCCTGCTGAAGGCGTGAATCTCACTGACTCTTTTAGCTGTTGCTAAGCAGACGAGGAAAAGAGTCTTCAAAGTGAGATCTTTAAAAGAGGCTGATTGAAGCGGTTCGAACCTTTCTGACATGAGGAATCTTAGTACCACGTCTAAATTCCAACCAGGTGTAGCCAAACGACGCTCCTTCGTGGTCTCAAAAGACTTAAGGAGGTCCTGTAGATCTTTGTTGTTGGAAAGATCTAAGCCTCTGTGACGGAAGACTGATGCCAACATGCTTCTGTAACCCTTGATAGTGGGAGCTGAAAGAGATCGTTCTTTCCTCAGGTATAAAAGGAAGTCAGCTATTTGAGTTACAGAGGTACTGGTCGAGGATACAGATACTGACTTGCACCAGTTTCGGAAGACTTCCCACTTCGATTGGTAGACTCTAAGGGTGGATGTCCTCCTTGCTCTAGCAATCGCCCTGGCTGCCTCCTTCGAAAAGCCTCTAGCTCTCGAGAGTCTTTCGATAGTCTGAAGGCAGTCAGACGAAGAGCGTGGAGGCCTTGGTGTAGCTTCTTTACGTGTGGCTGACGTAGAAGGTCCACCCTTAGAGGAAGAGTTCTGGGAACGTCCACTAGCCATCGAAGTACCTCGGTGAACCATTCTCTCGCGGGCCAGAGGGGAGCAACTAACGTCAACCTTGTCCCTTCGTGAGAGGCGAACTTCTGCAGTACCTTGTTGACAATCTTGAACGGGGGGAATGCATATAGGTCTAGATGTGACCAATCTAGGAGAAAGGCATCTATATGAACTGCTGCTGGGTCCGGGATTGGTGAGCAATATATTGGGAGCCTCTTGGTCATCGAGGTTGCGAAGAGATCTATGGTAGGCTGGCCCCATGTGGCCCAAAGTCTTTTGCACACATCCTTGTGAAGGGTCCATTCTGTTGGAATGATTTGTCCCTTCCGACTGAGGCAATCTGCCATGACATTCAAGTTGCCTTGGATGAACCTCGTTACTAGTGAAATGTTTAGATCCTTTGACCAGGTGAGGAGGTCCCTTGCGATCTCGTACAACGTCATGGAGTGGGTCCCTCCTTGCTTGGAGATGTACGCCAAAGCCGTGGTGTTGTCCGAGTTCACCTCCACCACTTTGCCTTGAAGGAGAGACTTGAAGCTTATCAAGGCCAGATGAACTGCTAGTAGCTCCTTGCAGTTGATATGCATTGTCCTTTGACTCGAGTTCTAAGTCCCCGAGCATTCCCGACCGTCTAATGTCGCGCCCCAGCCCGTGTCTGATGCGTCCGAGAAGAGAACGTGGTTGGGAGTCTGAACAGCCAGGGGCAGACCCTCTCTGAGGCTGATACTGTCCTTCCACCAAGTCAGGGAAGACTTCATCTTCTCGGAAATGGGGATCGAGACCGCTTCTAGCGTCTTGTCCTTTTTCCAGTAAACAGCTAGGTGATATTGAAGAGGACGGAGGTGTAGTCTTCCTAACGATACGAACTGTTCCAGGGATGAAAGTGTCCCTATCAGACTCATCCACTGCCTGACTGAACATCGTTCCTTCTTCAGCATGTTCTGGATGCATAACTGGGCTTGACTTGTTCTGGGGGCCGACGGAAAAGCCCGAAAAGCTAGACTGTGAATCTCCATCCCTAAATACACAATAGTTTGGGATGGGACCACTTGAGACTTTTCCATATTGACCAGGAGACCCAATTCCTTGGTCAGATCTAGAGTCCACTTTAGATCCTTCAGACAGCAACGACTGGAAGAAGCTCTTAGAAGCCAGTCGTCCAAATAGAGGGAGGCTCTGATGTCCGCTAAATGAAGGAATTTGGCTACATTCCTCATCAGCCTCGTAAACACAAGAGGAGCTGTGCTTCGGCCAAAGCAAAGGGCTTGAAACTGGTATACAACCTTTTCGTAAACGAATCTCAGAAAAGGTTGGGAGTCTGGGTGGATGGGGACGTGAAAGTATGCGTCCCTTAGGTCTAAAGAGACCATCCAGTCTTCCCTTCTGACCGCTGCTAGAACGGACTTTGTGGTCTCCATGGCGAACGTCTGCTTTGTGACAAAGACATTCAGCGCACTGACATCTAGCACCGGCCTCCACCCTCCTGTCTTCTTTGCCACTAAGAAGAGACGGTTGTAGAAGCCCGGGGTTTGATGGTCCAGGACTTTGACTACCACTCCCTTTTCTAGTAAGAGAGACACCTCCTGTTTCAATGCTCGTCTCTTGTCTTCCTCTCTGTACCTGGGAGAGAGATCGATGGGAGACGTTGCTAGAGGGGGTTTTCGTACAAACGGGATCTTGTACCCCTCTCTGAGCAACTTCACAGATTGTGCATCTGCGCCTCTCTTCTCCCAGGTCTGCCAGAAGTTCTTGAGTCTGGCTCCCACTGCTGTCTGAAGAAGCTGGCAGTCAGACTCTGCCTTTAAAGGACTTGGTTCCTTTCTTCTTCCCACGTCTCCCTTCGGCACGAGCACCTCCTCTGCTGGAGGCTCTGCCACGAAAGGGCGGAATAAATCGGGACGCTGGAGTGTCCATCCTTGGTCTAGCTGTGAAGGTAGGCAAAGGGGTGGCTTTGCGGGCAGAGGACGCAACCAGGTCATGGGTGTCCTTCTGTATCAAAGAAGCAGCAATCTCCTTAATCAAGTCCTCTGGAAAAAGGCACTTAGAGAGAGGAGCAAACAGAAGTTCGGATCTTTGACAAGGTGTCACTCCAGCTGACAGGAAAGAGAAAAGGTTCTCACGCTTCTTGAGGACTCCGGATACAAACGATGCAGCAAGCTCACTAGACCCGTCACGTATGGCCTTGTCCATGCAGGACATGATGAGCAAGGAAGATTCCTTCTCAGTCGGGGAGATCTTCCTGCTCAAAGCTCCCAGACACCAGTCTAGAAAGTTGAAGACCTCGAAGGCTCTAAATATCCCTTTCAACAGATGGTCTAGGTCCGAAGGTGACCAGCATATCTTAGAGCGTCTCATGGCTAGCCTGCGGGGAGAGTCTACAAGACTTGAGAAGTCGCCCTGGGCAGAGGCATGAACTCCCAAGCCGAGAACTTCTCCCGTGGCATACCAGAGGCTCGATCTGGAAGCGAGTTTAGCAGGGGGAAACGTAAAGGCTGTCTTCCCTAGACTCTTTTTGGACTGCATCCACTCTCCTATAACTCGTAAAGCTCTCTTGGACGAGCGTGCGAGGACGAGTCTAGTAAAGGCAGGCGAGGATGACTGCGTACCTAAAGCAAACTCTGACGGAGGAGAGCGCGGAGCCACAGACACAAACTGGTCCGGAAACATCTCTTTGAACAGAGCAAGAACTTTTCTAAAGTCCAAAGAAGGTTGCGTGGACTTGGGTTCGTCAAGGTCCGAATGTGGTTCATCAACGTGTGCCGCATCGTCATCATCAGAGAGTCCATCATCCGAGTATTGAGGAGGAAGTGGCAATGGAGTAGGTATCGGCTGGTCAGCTGAGTCCGGTCGCACGGGTGCACGCGTGACTGAACCGGACGCAACGTCATGGAACTGTTGCCCAGTCTGTGAGCTGGCAACAACCATCGCAGCGCGGGGACGCACAGCGTCTACTCCAGACTGTCTAGTCTGATGTGGGCGAGCAGAGGTAACCACACTGGGTTGCGGAGGTTGACGCTCCGCGTCAAAACAAAACAACTCTGACGGTTGTTGTACCTCGCGAACGTCAACGGAAGGTTCCGTGCGTCGCTGAACGTCAACATGCGGCTGGCAGGGTACACTGGAACGCATGGGTGGCGGGACTCTCTCAGCTGGAGTGCGCAAGAAGGTCGCCTCAGCGTCCACAGGACGCACAACCGAGTGTGTGGTTGGTTGTAGGCAAGAGGTTGGTGCAGCAGCAACCTTCTCCGCACGAAAGTCCTGCATTAGAGACGTTAATTGGTACTGCATGGTCTGCAGCAAAGACCACTTAGGGTCTGCAGTAGCAGGTGCGGCGACAGACGGTGTAACTGCCTGAGGCGGTACCGCTTTGCCTCTCTTAGGAGGTGAGCAGTCATCGGAAGACTGCAGCGAGTCCGAACTGACCCAGTGGCTACAACTGGGCCGTTGGACTTGCGCGGAAGGGACCGACTTGCGCTTAAGAGGCCGTGAGACCTTGGTCCATGGTTTCTTACGAGAAACCTCTTCCGCAGACGAGGAATAAATGGGCTCTCTCGTCTTTGTGTGGGTGGGACGATCTTGGGTAGATACGCCCGAAACCACGGATGGAACGTCTGTTCGCTGATTAAAGCCTCTCGAACCCATTGGTCGTACGACATTGCTTCTCCCCTGGACTTGGGAGCTTGCAAGAGGTCCCGGACTAGGAGGACGACAGGCACGAACAGACGAACCCTCAAGCGCAACACTATCCACAACACTATCACTCACTTTACCACTTCCCACTGCACTTTTACACTTCAGCTCCTTGACGTCCGCCATGAGCTGGTTACGGTCACTAGCCAAGGACTCAACTCTCTCACCCAGAGCTTGGATGGCACGCATCATGTCAGCCATCGAAGGTTCCTGAGTGCCAGAAGGGGGATCGGGAGCAACCACTACAGGGGAAGGAATAGGTTGTGGGGCATGAGGAGAGGAAAAATCAACAGAACGAGATGAACTTCTCCTGACTCTATCTCTCTCTAGCCTACGTGTATACTTTTGGAATTCGATAAAATCGAATTCCGAAAGCCCAACGCATTCCTCACATCGATCTTCCAATTGACAGGTTTTATCCCGACAATTGGAACAAACGGTGTGAGGATCGATAGAGGCCTTCGGAAGACGCCTTGAACAGTCCCTAGCATTACACTTCCTGAATTTTGGGACTTGAGAAAGGTCAGCCATTTTGAATTGGTCAAAGGGGAATTCAAAAACTATCCAAAGTCATCAACAAATAATCCGATATCAAAAAAAAGAATGCAAGGATTTATTGAAGAGAAAGCCTGCACAGCGAAAGCTCAAAACTAGAATAGTGTACTTCACCAAATAGTTGTGAAAACAAATCCAGTTAGCAACAGCGAATTAGTAGGTCTTGCCGGTAGCACGACAGAGAGAAAATTGAGTTCTTTGTTTACAATGAGTACTGAGTACCTGCACGACAGATGGCGCTGTTGAAGTACACCCCCTACCTGCATAGCGATCGCTGGCGGATTTTTACGTAGAGTTTTCTGTCGAGCAGCAGAGCTGCAGCTTATATAATCACCGGCTAAGTTAAATATTGAAAATTTTATTACTAGATAAAGTAAATCTATGGTCGTCATATTTCACATTTTCTACCACACAAAAAACAAAATTGCTCTAGTCTAATCATTGACCGGAAAATATGGTCCAAATTCCATATTAATCCATCAATATATTCCCCACCAGTCCATTTTTAGTCAAATGCTTAGCATACTTTTTTATATATAAAGGACTGCTGATATTAACATTAATATACATCACATTATGGGTCTTGAAGAAACTGGCTATTCTATTAAAAAAAAAAATCTACCTTGTGATTAATGTCTGTACTGTACATTTTGATTTGAACATTATATACTGTGGGTATATTTAATACTGTACTGTATATAAAATGATGTACCTAAGGTTACAAATTCATTTTGCTCAAAGAGAAAGCTCGCAAACAAAAATGCTCGTAAACTACAACAATTATTCCCATAAGAAATAAAGGAAGTTCAGTACACTCAATGCATTCCAAGTCTATAAATACACATATACAGTACAGTCAGACTTGCTTTTCGCAGGTTCATTCTTGGCGACTATTAAATGTAATAAGGCATAGTTAATAGTTACTTTAGTTGGAATATGAAAAGTAGTTTGTGACTTGGGGTCAACACTGGAGACATGATGTATTCTTATGGTAAAAATTTGCTTAACGAGGGGTTTGCTGGAACCCATTGTCATGCGAGGAGTACCTGTATCTCTATTTTTTACCAGAATCTTTCCTTCATCCAGATATACATTACAAACTCTGGTCAACCACCCATCACCATCATAATACATTTGGCCGATAACCTCAACTCCTGGCTTCTTCCTATTCTCTATCTTCTTAACCACCTTCCTTCATTCCTCAACAGTTAATTTCAAAAGCATTCTCAGCCTTTCACCAGTACTTTCCACTTTGCTTTATGCAATTTTCTTACTTCTATTGTTCACATTATATTCAATAAATCTTACTCCAATTCTGCCAATCCATGATTTTATTCACAGCTGACAGCATCCCTTCAGTTGTTCCCTTTATTCTGATACCCACTAGTTCATTAACCTTTTTCTCAACATTAACTTCTCCACCGAACAGTTTATAAGCCTCTCTTAAATACCTCATCTTCTCTCCTCTATGTATTAGGTGTACTGACTTTTTTCTTTAATTTCTTTGTTAAATACCATACTAATCCTCCTTGCATGCCAGCACATGTCCTTCTCATCTATCCTCCAACAAACCTCAAGCAAGATGTGTGTGTGTGTGAGTGTGTGTTGAGAATATACACCGTATATGTTTTTATAGTGAAATTGAATTATGTGGATGGATAAACAAGAAGTGGATGGATAAACAAGAAGTAGATGGGTGCATAGGAAAACATGGTAAAAGGTGATAGACAAATATAGACCTGATGGAAATTCTGACCAATGCCTTGTAGGAGGGTTGTCATGGTTAGATGCAATAATGTTAAAATATATTAACTGTCAAATATAAACTATGAAGAGACTTATGTCAGCATGTTCAACATAAAAACATTTGATGCTAGTTTGAATTTACAGAAGTTCCACCGATTCAATTGCTCGATTAGGAAGATCATTATGTAAGCTGGTCACAGCTGGAATAAAACTTGTAGAATACTGTGTAGTATTGAGCCTTATAATGGGGAAGGCATGAATGTTAGCATTAACTGTATACCTAGTACGTACTACATAAAAGATGGTACAGTCTGAGAAGATCTGAATGCATAGGATGGTCAGAAATTATGAAAAATTTTGCACAACATGCATAAAGAGCAAACTGAACTACGATGCTTGAGATTAATATCTAAATTTGGAATAAGAAATAAAACAGAGCGCAGACTTTTGTCAAACAAATTTAGATCAGATTCAGCAGCTGAAGATTAGACAGGAGAACAATACTCCAAACAAGGTAGAAAGAAAGAATTAGAACCTTTTGTGTTCAAAATACAAAAGCAGGTTTTGCACATGAAAAATCACTAGTTAACTGCTTTAATTTCTTGTCCTGTCGTCCAAAATAATATTTGAAACTAACACCAATAAATTTTGGAAAACTAAATCATAAAACAATGATTTCAAACCAGTCATGTTAGTTGTTAACCCTTAACTTTTGGTTACAAATGCATACAAATTACAGACATATTACACTTAAAAAAATAATTTGTCCTTTACAATACAGTATTGATATGCAATTAAAATTTTTTAAAAGTAATTTGTATTTTTCATAACTATACAAACCTGAGTTCTTTAATGGGAAACTTATCTTTAGAAGGGAAGAGGTTTCTATAACAATAATAGCTGGTTTAAATCCTGGCATAATCATCTGGCCCTGTTAAAGGCTACAAAGTGATGATTCCCAACACTCTGGAAAAAGGATGTCTCGGGTAATGGGCTAGGTTTCTGTCAAATTTTGACAGACAATCAAGGAAGAACCAATATCCAATTTAGGATACGGTAGCTGAATTGTATGGTCTATAAAAGAAATAGGTTTGCATACATCATTATCCATCATTCCCCTCGTAAAAAGGATGGGGGAGATACTTCTGCACAAAAGCACAGAAAAGTTGCTCAGCTGGGAAGCTTACAAACGTCTAATCCAGTAAATAATGGCATAACCAATGCACTCCCACGAGAGGAGAAAGAAAAGAGAGGAAAGAGCCAGACATTCTTACCTCTCATCCTAGACTTGCGTCGGGCCATTTATTTTAAGACAAAATTTTTCTTGTCCTGCAAAGGAGATAGGTTTGCTACACAACCTGCTGAGCAGCTACCACTGGATCGAGGGTAGTAGTATCCAGATGTTTGTGGGTATTTTCCTGCAGGTAGTGGGTGGTGAAGATTCTCTGCCGTATCCAGACTCCAATCTTCAAGTCTTAAGTTACTGAAAGGTTCTTCATGAAGGCATGAAACCAATCACCCTGACTTTGTGAGCGTGTGCTTGAGAAGTTCCCTCTGATTCCTCAGCCATGGTCAGACATGCTCATTTGATGATTTTCTGATGTCAGAAGGAGATGGTATTCCAATAAATTTTCTTCTTCACCCTACTGGTGCTGAGGAAATCTCTCTGGAGTTGTTGTCTGAAAGTCTAAGTCCTCTTCAGGGCACTGTAGAACCATCACAGGACAGAAGCAATCATCTTATCACTGGACATAACTTTTAAGGACATGGAAAAGGACTCAAACCTTTAATTGTTGATGGCAAGCTTCTGGATCTTCACCACAATCTACGAAAAACGAAGGAAACACTTTATTAACTATCAGTATGACTAGTGACGTACGATATGCCATGCAATTTGCCTACTCGTTTTGCTGAGGCCAAAGCAAGGAGGAAGACAGTCTTGATGGTTAGACCCCTACCTGACGCCTGCTTTAAATATTCATATGGGGTATGGGGGCCTCTTGAGTCTTGAGGGACCGAGAATTTGGGTGATGTCCCATGCATGGTTTGAGTTGCTTGGGAAAACAAGACTGCTTGAAGATCTGTCTTTTATGCACTTTCAGATCTACAGAAAGCATGAAGTGATCTCTCCTGATGGCAGATCATACGATGCTCGCCGTCATCAACTTGAAGGGAGTCTATTGAACAAACTCATTCAAGAGGGAGAGATTGATGACCGGTCTACATCCCCAAATGACTTTACCACCGCGAAAAATAGACTTTTAAAGCCTAACAAACTGTCCCGTACAATCTCCAGCATTATTTTCTCCACCTTTGCCCGTTGGGGAGGGACTTTATGGAACTTAGATGCTACGAGTTATAGATCATTGATATCTGTGTGCGGTGAGGACGAGTCAATGAACCGAAGGCGGTATCTCTTATCCGTCCAGGAGGCCTTCCATCAGCCAATTTTCAGGTTTGTGGTACTGCTAATCTCAGTGTCCCCTGCCTCCCTTTTTACCTCTACCCCTCCAGGACAGGAGCAAAAAGTCCACACCTTTTCTAGAGGTTGATAGGACTGGAGGCGCAGGTCTTGGCCCTGGACGTTGCTGGTGATTTCTTCAGAGATGACTTGTGTGGCACTGTAGGTGTTGATGCTCTGGTGGTTATCTTTGAAGTGCTAGTGCCCTTAAAGGTAATCATTCAATGGATGAGGGAGTCCGGGCTCTTCTTCCTCCAAAATTGCTTTGACATCTTGTAATGGAAACCGGCTGGATTCTCTAACACAGATGAATTCCTTAAAGAAAGGGCTTCCAGCTGACTAACCTGCCTAGAGTAGCAGAAGTTACTCTCTTGAGGACTCAGTCAGCCAACTGGTTTGCAGACTGATTTGCCAAGAAGGTGACAGCCTTGGTATCCTATAGGATGAAGTCCATGAACAACCACTACTCTGGATTTACCAAATCCTGGGAAGTGGGGAAGTAGGCTATGACTCCCAAGCAGTGGTCTATCTATAAAGTCACCCGGAGGGTTGCCATGAGAACATTGTTCACTTTGTCTTGAGCTTCTCCACTGGGGTCTCTGTGTTGCTCTGTAACTGGATTTCTGTTGGAAGGTATCCTTACGTCACAAGGATCATGCAATGATCGTCTTGATAGAGACCTCATGTGTGAAGAGTTAAGAGTGTGGGGTTCTAGTGCAAGGGCATCTAGTGTTTGGAGACCTGGTTTGTGATGAACAGGGACGGGAAGATCTGGCCAACACCAGACTAGCATGTGAAGACTGGTCATGTCTTGGATTCCTTACACAGGTGGAACAGCAAAAGAGGAGGGCACATTAGCAGGACTCCTGGAGATCCTAGCATCTGCAACACCTTCAGTAGCTTATCTGCAGATGCCTAAGGAAGGCTATAACTTTCTCAAATACAAATCCCTGCAAATGTTCTCTTCGGTTGTCACAAAGGTGGGCGAACTTTGAGGAGGTGGGGGTACCACCTTCACATGGGAAAGGCGATACTTATTACCTCTTATGAAGCCTGCCCCGAGGGCAAATCAGACTCTCCCCACTGGTTTTCTTCCAGAGCAATTAGCTCTTGTTGAAGATGAAAAAGATCCAGTAAATTAAGTACTGGAAGCCAAGAAGGAGCTAGAGAACTTCTTTGGCTTGGGGGTGGAGGCCAACTTAGCAAAAGTCTCTTTTAGACTTCTTCCTCGTTCAACTGTACTCCAACCAATGCAAAGGCGGCCATGACCTGCACTCGTCACAGGGGTACGACTGTGAACAATTATACCTCCTACGCAATGGCCACAAGAGATGGGGGTCTATGTCCTTGTAGCTCATAATTCTGCAGCGCTCTCTTACCAGAGCAGACCCGCATGTCTGCAAAACAGCAAACACATCCTGAAAAGATGAAAACAGAGATTAAAGCAGTCAAGTTAAATACCCAGAGTATGTCAGTACTGCTCAGCGGCTGAAGTCAAAGCTGCTAGTCGGTAGACTGTCGGATCAGTAAGGCTTGCCTGCTACCATTATCGTTATTATAATTACTAGCCAAGGCCATTAAGGAAAGGAAATAAACAAAATACTAAGAGAAGTATTGAACAGTACAGTAACAACATAAAAATGATCTTCATGTAAAAGCTACAGTATAAAAAGAGACTCATGTCAGCCCCTTCAACATAAAAACATTTGCTGCAAGTTTGAACTTTTGAAGTTCTCCCGATTCAACTTGCCTGTAGGAAGATCATTCCAAAACTTGGTCAAAGCTAGAATAAAACTTCTAGAATACTATGTAGTAGTGAGCCTCATGATGGAGAAGGCATGTATATTAGAATTAATTGCATACCTAGTATTACGAACAGGATGGTATTGTCTGGGAAGATCTGAATGCAAAGGATGGTCAGAATTATGAAATATCTTATGAAAAGTGCATAACAAACTAATTGAATGACAGTGCCTGAGATTAATATTTAGATCAGGAATAAGAAATTTAATACTCTGTAATTTCCTGTCCAACAAATTAAGATGAGATTTAGCACCTGAAAACCAATCAGGAAAACATTACTCAAAATAAGGTAGAATGAATGAAAGAATTAAAACACTTCTTCGGAATGACTTTTTCAATGTCAATTTTTTTGTGTAATTGAAGGAGAGAGAGACCTAATGCATTTCTCAAAAGAATTACACCTATAATTCTAAGTCAAACAGAGTTAAATAAACATTATCAATGCAGAGATCCGGATGCTGAAGAGCCACTGTCCTCGACCTATTTACAATCATACTTTGAGTTTTGTTGGATTCAACTTCATGCCCTTAATTGGCACCATGCACTAATTTTAGTTAGATCTCTAAGGGATTCAGCAACCCAAGATCTACATTCAGGGGACATAATTGATGCGAAGAGTGTAGCATCATTTGCATATGCAACATTTGTTTTCTTAGCCAAACCACATATGTATATAATATGAAAAGTAATGGGATAAGGACACTACCCTGAGGAACACCTGATATCACATTCCTATACTCACTATGGTGCCCATCAAGAACAGCTCTTCACGATCTATTACTTAAAAATTCAATAATGATGCTAAGAAAAGACCCAGCTACTCCAAACTGTTTGAGCTCTAAAATCAAGGCTAATCATATGAACTTCCTGACCACAATCAAGGGATTTCTGTACACCATTGGAGATTGTAAAAAGGGCATCACATGCTCCAAGGCCTTTATGAAAGCCAAATAGCAAAATAAGGAACAGATGATTAACTTCATCTAAGTTCAAGCTTTGCTGAAATCGTGCTCCTATTAAAGGAATGTTTGTATTCATGTATGAATGAATAGAGGTCAAGTTGATGTGATAAAAAAAAAGTGCAAAACCTGTACTGTACAGTATAAATAAAATTATCATCTCAAAAAAATTCTATCATCTTTTCTTATTATAGGGATTTACATAAAATAGGTTAGACTTTTCTTTCCTTTGTCCTCTGGTCTTTCTACCCAAACTTTTATCTAGTTTAGGTCTTACATCCCCTTCTTCCACGATTTCAAGGACTTCCCTGGGCAAGTGCAAAAAAAGATGCAGTATTTAGAGATTTTTCCAAATCCACTAACTTGAGCAGAGATAAGTGATGGGGTTGTGGAAAACATATTAATTTTAAAATAATGTAATGTTAAAAAGAAGAAAAAAAAGTTTCAATAAAAATCAAAATGATGAAAAAGTAGCCAAATCTGTCAACCTTATCATCCCATAAACACTTAAGCATCTACAGTATAACATCGCTAAACCCAAAATATGGTTCTGGCAGTAACACACACACACAAAAAAGTCTAATCTGGAAATATGGCAAACCCATTTAACACACTCGCTAAACCAAAAACATGATGAAATTCATAGAGAAGGCAGTAAAGTACAAAATATAGCACATTTTCTGTGAGAACTGTACTTCAATAAACCCTTTCAATTTACTTAAGTAAGTTTTAACAAAGCTATAATTTGTGACATAAGGTACAAACAATAATATAATATACAGTACATCACGAAAAGAAACACTCAAGGGCAGCCCTACAACACTAAAGTGAACATTTTTAATTCAATGGGTCTGATTAAACTATGCAAATTCAGCAAGGTTCTTATATTGGACTGAACACTAGCATGATTATTCTTTACATACAGTACATGACCTGTTTATCATGACGTCAGTTTACAATAACCATCAAATCAAAATTGATTAGTAGCCTAAACTTTGAGTTTCCCTTAGAATAGAAATAGCTAAAATTCAAGTGTCTAATAAATAACATTAAAAATGCACAAATGCTGTACAGTATAACTTTAACCCTATACAGTAGTACTTTTATTTGTGCATCCTTTCCTAGAATATTGTAAAGGGATTTACACACACAAAAAAAATAGCTTTTATGCACTAATACCGATTTTTCTATTAAAATGGCAGATAACACTTTAAAATTCTATATCAAATATAAATAAAGTAAAAGATATCATGTAATTAAATAATAAAAAAGAAAACGAACCAAAAGATGAATAAACAATGGGATTCTCCAGTTAAACACTTTACAGTGTTCCACCAACATTCAAAATAAAATTTGAAAGTTTGAACAGAACAATGTTCATGTTGCATATTTATAAAATAAACTAACCTTTCTGATTCTGCTGGTGAGGCTGATCCGGATCTATTCTGAATTGGGGACCTAGAACGTGAACGTGACTTTGAACGTGACTTTGAACGTGATGGTGATCTTGAACCTCTTGACCCTGATGCAGATCGAGACCTGTAATGGAAACAATATATTTCTAATCATTTCATAAAAGGTCTTTAACCACTTTTGGTATATTCTCTCTAATATCTATCTATCTATCGACATATATATATATATATATATATATATATATATATATATATATATATATATATATATATATATATATATATATATAATATATATATATATATATATATATATATATATAAATATATATATATATATATATATATATATATATATATATATATATATATATATATATATATATATATATATATATATATATATACGTGGCTCGAAATTTGCGGTAGTCAGGTCGCCTTTTACTTTCTCATTTGGTGTAAGTTAGTTCAATTACCAGCCAGCCTGGTTGGCTTGTTGATAATATATTCTTTAAGAAGGAACAGGCTTGTTAGTTGAAAATACAGTATATAAATTAAAAGGGGACATTTAAAAAAAGCATTAACAAATTATTATTACTAGCTAAGCTACAACCCTAACTGGAAAAGCAGGATGGTAAACAATAGTTCAGTGACGAAAGAAAATAAGAAAATAAATAAACTATATGAGAAGTAATGAACGATTAAAAAAATTTCAAGAATAGTAACAACATTAAAACAGATCTTTCATATATAAACTATAAAAAGAGAATTATGTCAGCCTCTTCAACATAAAAACATTTGCTGAAAGTTTGAAGTTTTGAAGTTCTACCAATTCAACTACCCGATTAGGAAGATCATTTCACAATATGGTCACAGCTGGAATAAAACTTCTAGAATACCTATTTAGACATTTTGCCAATATGGCAAAATATGGAAGTTATGGAAACTGGGCGGTAATCACCTGGACTTAAGCTACCACAAATGCATTTACATAAGGGAGTAGCATTACCAATTATTATTATTATTACTTGCTAAGCTACAACCTTAGTTGGAGGACAGGATGCTTAACCCCAAGGGCTCCAACAGGGAAAATAGCTCAATGAGGAAAGGAAACTAGGAAATAAACTTACAGAAGTTTAAGAGCAATAACAATATTAAAATGAATCTTTCATACACTATAAAAATTTCAAAATAAAAAGAAGAGAAATAAGATAGAAGTGTGTGCCCGAGTGCACCCCCAAGCAAGAGAACTCCACTCCAAGACATTGGAAAATCATGGTACAGAGGCTATGGCACTACCCAAGACTAGAGAACAATGGTTTGATTTAAGGGTGTCTTTCTCCTAGAAGAGTTGCTTCCCATAGCTAAAAGGACTCTTCTACCCTTGCCAAGAGGAAAATAGCCACTGAACAATTACAAGTGCAGTTGTTAACCGCTTGAACGAAGAATTGTTTGGTAAACTCAGTGTTGTTAGGTGTATGAGGACAGAGGAGATAGTGGATAGAATAGGCCAGACTATTCAGTGTATGTGTAGGAAAGTGAAAAAAAATCCGTAACCAGAGAGATTGATCTAATGTAGTACGTCTGGCCAGTCTAAAGGACCCCAAAACTCTCTAACAGTAGAATTTCTTAGCTCGTCAATCCACTGTCTTCTCTTCCTTCTCCAGCTTCATTTGTAATCTCTAGGGACCTGCTGTAACTCTTCATTCCATCTATTATCCGTCATTCTCATTATGTCCTGCCCTGTTGTTAGTATATCCTCTACAGTACTTTAGTTTGCCCTCATATCCATGTTGTGCTTTTTTTGTCTCTTAGTGTTGTTCCCATCATTATTCTTTCCATAGATCTTTCAGCTGTCATTAGTATATGTTCAAAAGCTTTAGTAAGGTTCCAAGTCTCTGATGCATAAGTTAATACTGGTAGGACCATCTGATTAAATATTTTTCTTTTCAGAGGAAGTGGCATTTTAATTTTCATAATCTCATACTTTTCTTTTTAGAGAAAGTGGCATTTCACTTCTCATAATCTCATCCTTCACCATAAGCTCTCCATCCCATGCTCATCCTTCTTTGAATTTCGGTCTCATGTCCCAGGGAAAGACTTCACTGTCCATCCTAAGTATGTATATTCATTAACAATCTCTAGAGGTTCATCCCTAACACTTATTTGTAGTTTCTTCATTTTCATTGAATATGATCTTAAGTCTTCATCATCATCTCCTCCTACGCCTATTGACGCAAAGGGCCTCGGTTAGATTTCGCCAGTAGTCTTTATCTTGAGCTTTTAAATCAATACTTCTCCATTCATAATCTCCTACTTCGTTTCATAGCCCTTAGCCATGTAGGCCTGGGTCTTCCAACTCTTCTAGTTCTTGTGGAATCCAGTTGAAAGTTTGGTGAACTAATCTCTCTCGGGGAGTGCAAAGAGCAAGTCCAAACCATCTCCATCTACCCCTCACTATGATCTCATCCACATATGGCACTTGAGTAATCTCTCTTATAGTTTCATTTCTAATCCTGTCCTGCCATTCAACTTACAATATTCTTCCGAGGGCTTTGTTTCATTGTTATACCAAACCTCATGTCCATACAGTAATACCGATCTCACTAAACTGATACATAGGCTGAATTTTATATGTAATTTTAGGCGATTTGATTTCCAAATTTCGCTTAACCTAGCCATTGTATGATTTGCTTTTTTCAATCTTTCATTAAACTCAAATTCTAAAGATCCTGTATTAGACATCATAGTTTCTAAATATTTAAATGACTCCATCTCATTAATCCTTTACCCTTCCAATAAATTTCATCTTCCATTGCATATTGTTCCCAACATGTCTTTCTTCTATTTATCTTGAGCCCAACTTCATGTGGTGTTCTGCTAATAAGGACACCGTCGTCAGCATACTCTGGGTCAGCTAATTTCCTATTACCAATACAGTCCAATCCTTCTGCACCATCCCCAACTCTTTTATGCATTACAAAATTCATGAGGAAACTAAACAATTCCCTTGGAGTACTGTACTTCACTGTTCACAGGAAATTTGTTTGATAAGACTCCACTAACATTAACTTTGCACTTATTATGCTCATGAACAGACTTGATCAAATTTACACATGAGAGGAACATAACGCAGGACTCTCCATAAAATTGGCCAGTGCATAATATCAAAAGGCTTTTTCATAGTACATAAATACCATCAAAAGTGGATTTCTATATTCTAATCTATAGTCTTACTTTTATACAATTTTGCTTCTCTATTCAAACCTTTTATCATCTTTTGCAATTCTTCCCCTGGTCAACCAAATTAAACAAGGTCATCTGCATATCAAGTTGATAAGGTATTCCCTATTAATGTTAATTCCTACACTTTCACAATCTAAATTCTTAAAAACTTCTAGGAACACTTAGATAATTTAGGAGAGATGGGGTCTCCCTGTCTAATTCATTTCTCAATTGGAATTTTCTCACTAGCTTTAGGATTGCTGTAATTCGTATATAAATATCTAATATAAGATTCATCTATTCCTTGTCATTGTAGGGTTTCCATCACTGCTGAAGTTTTGACAGAATCAAAAGCTTTCTCTTAGTATATAAATGCCATGCATAGTAGTTTGTCATACTACGTTTACTTTTTCATTAGCTGGTTAATTACATGGATATGGTCAGTTATTAAATATCTGCTTCTAAAGCCTGTGTGCTCTCTTAGTCAATTAAAGTCTACCTGTCTTTTAATTAGGCGTAGTATGATTTTTTAAAATATTTTATATATTATTGAGAGTAAACTTATTGGGCAGCAATTTTTCAGGTCTTTTGTGTCTCCCTTTTCATGAATAAGTATAATGATAAAGGTTTTCTAAGCTGTAGGGATAGAGCATTCCAGCAGATATTTTGTGTAAAGTTCAGCGAGTTTTACTATTATGAAATTTCCTCCATTCATTATTAAATCAATTGTTAGGCCATCTTCTCCTACTGCTCTTTTTATGCTGTTTTTATGTCTCCTACCGTTACTTTTGGTACCAGCTTAGGTGTTTCATTATTGCTATTGGCCAAGGCACCAGCCACCCATTAAGATACTACCGCTCGAGAGATATCGGGTCCTTTGACTGGGCTGAGACTACTACATTGGATCCCTCTCTCTGGTTACAGCTCATTTTTCCTTTGATCACACATACATCGAATAGTCTAGCCTATTCTTGACACATTTTCCTCTTTTCTTCATACTGCTGACAACACTAGGATAATCAAAAAATAATTTCTTTACTCAAGAGTTTAACTACTGCACTGTAATTGTTCAGTAGCTATTTTCCACTTGGTAAGGGTAGAACACCCATTAGCTATGATAAACAGCTCTTCTAGAAGCTCACTCCAAAATCAAACTACTGTTCTCTAGTCTTGGATTGTACATTAGCCTCTGTACCATGGTCTTCCACTGTTCTTTTGCTTGAGATACACTTAGGCACACTATTCTATCTATTTTCTTATTTCCTTTATAGTAAACATATAAAGAACATGGAAAAAGAACACAAAAAACTTACTTCCTACTGCCAAAATTCAAATATAAAACCAAAAGCACAAACTTGAAAAAAAAAGCTAAACTACTTTTAAAAATGGTTAAATTCTCAATATCTCGTACAGTTTTCTCTTTCAAGTGAGAAGTGTATCAGCAATACCAAATACTGTACTCATTTAAGGCACTTGGAGGTTAGTAAGAGACACTTTCAAGTAACAATAAGTAATTCAACTGACTTTTTAAACCTTTGACTCAGATGTTTAAGATTTCATGAGAATAACATGACAAACCCAAAACTTTAGTGTTCATGATACTTAATACAGTACTGTACTAACCTCTCGGACTTTGCTGGAGAACCGCTCCTCGATCTACTACGTGAATGAGATGCCCGAGATCTAGAACCAGATCGGGATCGAGATCTGAAAAAAAAAAAAGTGCATTTTGAGAAAAGGATGAAAAAGTTTAAATTACACATCTACAAACTTCAGAAAAAATTGAATAAAATGTTATATATTTGTTTATATCACTCCTTCAAAATAAAAAATTTATAAGTAATTTGTATATTCCTGAGTCCTTTAAAATAAGGAATATCCTGAGCAGAGTTAGAACAGCCGTTGAATCTTTAACAAGGTGATTAAAGACAGGTAGTGAGCCCGTGTCAGTAGCCCCACCAATTCTCTTTTAGCTTACGACTGAGAGGTGTGATTGAGGTAAGTAGTTTACTTTTAAATATATTTTTTGTTTCTAAAAGTAATCAAACTTTTATCCATTAAAATAAGAGTTCCTCTACAACCAAACTAGTTAGTTCTTTTTCTTCTTTGGAATATTCCAGTCTCCCTGGTCCTGTACAGAAGCAAGGTAGAAGACTCCAGCAACTTTCAAACAGTCCATCATATGGATGAGTTGGCTGATAGGGCCAGTACTTGGTTATGTACCTAGTATTCAGTCGATGAAAGAATCTTCATTCCCGAAGGGTAGGCGCAGTCTGGAATTACATACCTAGCGCACGATAGCCAATGAATAGGTATCAAATCCACCATACTCCCCCTCATAAAGGGAGGATGGGGAGAACTAATTTTTACAGATCCACTATAATAAGAATGGTACTCAGCAATGTAACCTACCAGCACCAATGTCAGAACCACAATGTAAGGGTACAAATGCTACATCCCCAAGTAAGGGGAAGGAAAGAAGATGATGATGAGTCAGTCATTCTGCTTTTCCTTAAATCTAACATGTTACCACCGACAAGATGCTTCCTGTTCTGTATGGGAGCTGACCTGTCTACACAATAACTAGAGATGCCACCACACATGGCCACAAATAAAAGTATTGAAGAATGTGGGTATACTCCCTTGAATAGAAGGGTATGAGGGTTGTTCATGCTTCCAAACACCATCACCTATCCGAATGCAGACTCTTCAGAGTCCAAGTAGAAACAATACCTCAGGCTTTGGAACTCCAGTTTGACTGGGTACCTCAACCCCCTCAAAGGTCAAAGTAAATTATCTAATTACCTTATAAAACCAAAAATAGACTGTTCTAGACACCTCTTCTTGGTTCTCCCAGTGCTGTCAAAGAGTTGCTGACACTTGAATCTGAGATAAGTTCTCTTAGATAGCTCTGCAGAGCACTTAAGGATCACAAAAACATCTCCCCTTGCTTACCACCAACTCTTTATGAAACAAGGAAATGGAAAAGGTTTTGAACCTGGATCGTGTGATGATGGGTTCCGAGTGTGGTCATAAATATGGGGAAAATCTAAGAAACCTTTTTCCAACCTTCTGGGATAAACAAGAAACAGTGTGGGTAACTAGTCAACTCTCTGACAAAGTTACTGCTAGCAAAAAGACAAGTCTTCCAAGTTAAAACTCTGTCTGATGACTTTCAAAGGCTCATACAGGAAACAAATACAAGGGGAAAAAACGGGTCATGTTCCACTCTGGGGGTCTGAGGTCCTGAGTAGGGCAAGACTGCTTGAAGCTTTTTACACTCACCAACCATGCTCACAAAGATAAGAGGTTTACTGTATGTTCTTTAGTCGGAAGACAAGGCTCAACGCTGAGCATAAGCCTCTCACAGTTGTGACAAAAAGCGTTTCTTGGTGAAAATCATTAGTACGTGATCTGCATGAAAGATGTTAATAGATTGTGATATCACTCGGCCTATGGCCATTTGGTTGCTACTAGGTTCTTCTGAGACCTGGCATAATCAACACTTAGATAATTTCCCGGCAAATCGCATTAAACGGTGAAGAGGTGTAGGCTTTCTTGGATGTATCTGTCTAACAGTTCCACGGCATGATTCGCCGCCCAGATGTGCATCTGCTTGTTGACTTGCAGAGGAAAGGAAACAGTTTCTCCTTGCTATCAGCAATGTTATCGCTCCTCAACACTAGCAAGTGCTTCTTAATACATTCTTGGAATACTTATATTCCAAAAATACCTTGATGCAGATGCATTTCTTCAGCTAACCACACATGATGCAACTAGGTTGCCCAGGTGAAGCCCCTAATCCTACTTCAACACCATCTGAAAACAGTTGCATTCCTGTGAGCGAGGAGTCGAGAAAAACTTCCCTGATGATGTTTCCTTAAACCAGCAACCCCGAAAGGTTGCCCTGAGCCGCCTGTCCCATTAGAACTGAATGGAATGGGAAATTTCTGGAGGCCAACCCGTGATCCTCCAACACCACTGGGGGGACCTCTGATGGAGATGCACGTAACTCCCTTGAGGAATAAATTTCTCCTAGGAGGGGTGGCTTATTAGATACCAACATCAAGTTAGTAGTACAGTCTGGAAAGAATACTCTTGCTACCTCTCTCAGCTTACTGAAGCAGTTGTCTGATAGAAAAACTCTCACTGCTGCTGTGTCTTTCAGCAGGGCCAGATACTTTTACCTCTATTTGGGTGCGAGACTCAACTTCTCCAAATTCATCATGATCCCCACAATGTTAAAAAAAGGTGAGAAGGATATATTAATCCTGCAGCAATTGCCTCTCTGAGGTGGCAGAATCAACCTATCGTGCTAACACTTCAAAAGAAATATCTTGTACAAAAGCTTCAAACTGCCATCAGCGTGATTGAGTGAAGACATGGAAAGTAGTGCACAGGGTCTAGAATTGGTACACACACTGTTGTGGAAGTTCTGGAGGTACTTCTGAGAGGACTCATGAATGGGTACTTGGAAGTACATATTCTTCCCATCCACTAAAAGCATCAAGTCTCCTTCTCTGATGGAACTCAGTGGTTTATATCATTCCAACCTTAAGCTAATTGCTGTAAAAACTTGTTCAGGGGAGAGAAATCAATGACCAGTCTCCAGCAATCAGTTGACATCTCAACTAGGAAGAGTCAACAATACTGTAGAAGCCTGCAGATCCAACTTGAATAAGTTCAAATGCAAACTCCTCCCAGATCCCTTCAAGATCTGCAACAATACTAGGGCTTCTAGTGATATTGGAGGATAGTTACAAATGCTATCAGTCGGCAAGATAATAGTTATGAATGCTATCAGTTGGCAAGATAGAAGCAGGATAGCGGTCCAAAAATAGGAGTAGGCACCCATTCCAAATGACACCCACTACCTAAGACTTGGCCCCATTCACTGCCATGTTGCCAAGCATCCGCCAACTAGCAGAAGCAGTATAGAGGGCACTCCCAAATATGCGTCACCTCTCTACTTCTCTACTTCCCTTACTGAACTAGTCATGTTGGGGGCTTTGAAAGGACTGTACATGCACAGGATCCTTCAAAGTGAAACTAGTTGTTGGTGGTCCTGATCGGGGACTGGAGAAGGCAACCTTTCACCCCACTCATCCCAAAGACATGGCCGCACCTGTATGTTTGTCAGAAACTTAGGGGCCTTGAAGGAGACCGTAGTGGATCAGCAAATCCTGAAAAGCAAATCTCCACTGCTGTTGACTGTGATTCCTCAAACAAGAGTGAATTGCACCACTATACTGGAATGTTCCGAAGCACCAGTGCTACCTCTGAACCAACTAGTTTTGCAAATTGGAACAACACACCCCTCTAATTCAAAACTACGAGGGCCCACAGGTTCACTGTCGGTTGTGATAAAAAAGATAACTATACTAAAAGGCAGAGAGTCTCATGCACTTCTCCCAAAGTTAGGAGTTCATAACCTTATTGTCTTTACGAAGTAAATTACGGTGCCTAACCACTGGTCAAGTCACAAGACTGCTTGAAGCAGAGCCATGGCAGAAGTCTCTATGGCTGCTTTGTCTCTCCAAGGGATGTCATTGTACCTGAAGGGGTGCAGATGCAGAAGACTCTGGTTCTTAGATCCTTGCTGACTCAAAGTGTGGGAGGGATAGGAGTATCTTGTTGGAACAACAGGAAGCAAGAAAATTCTCAGATCTACAGATCTGAACATCAACTTAAACCAAGGCCAACTGACAAGTTCAAACTATGGCAGCTCCAAAGATGGCTTCAAGTCATTGAGAGGCACCCAAGCACCAATCAATGACTGAGGACCTACCTGAAGCCTGAACCATAGTGGCCACACCTAGTTGTTGCACTCACAAATAAGAGCAAAAAATCTATAAAGGCACACACTGAAACTAAAAATCCTGAGCATACTCATTCCTAAGAAGAGATGAAGGGTCAACAGTTTTCTCAGACCTAACCCCCCAACGCAAATACAAGCGTTCTGCCACAAGGACAATACCATCAACATAATTTGGGTCGATGAAAGACCGGGCTAACTGTTATTGGGGAGAGAAAACTCTCTGGCACTGATCAAAACCAAGACCGAACAGGTACCAAGTACCCTTCTCTCAATCAATTGTGGTGTCATTTCAGACACCAACCCAGGCCAGCCAGCTGAGAACAACACCCTCAAGAAGTACCATTTTCTCAATTCTGGATACCAAAGTATTCAAAACAGACAAGGGAGTAGCACTTTCCATCTAGGTAGAAAAAGTGAAGGAAGGTACTCAAGTGCCTCTAACACCTGCCCAACGGCAAGACTGCGAAGTCGTGCATCTGAAGCTAGCCTAGTTATTAGGGCAGTCATGCCAACCCCCCAGGACTCTGCTGCATAGGGCCATAGCACCAAGTCCCATGGTTCTAGCCCCCATGGGGCCATGGTCAATAATAAATGCACAGCATGCTGCCATATATCTTTGTCCGGGCTGGTTATGAGGGTTGTAGGCCTGCAACTGCTGTCTAACTCCCCAAAAGAGAGGTGTAGTAAAGAGCCCTATTTATGCAACTCCAACTGGCCTTCCTGGACTACTACTCAATTTTGTTGTTCTTGGACAGATGATCAGAATCAGAAAGGGATGAGGAGGAGGAGGAGCTTCTACACCTCACTAGCTTTCTTCTCTGGTTGTACAAGCCGAGATGTCGTCTGAGTGACCATCGATGACAAAGCTCTCCTAAGGGGAGAACCAGCGAGTGGTGCAATGACAGGAATCAAAACACTGGAATCACTGTGATAGGGGAAAACTTACCATTGAGGTAAGTGGAACAGGGAGTGTAGAAGCCACAGACCAGGGGTTTCAGGACCAGGACAGGGGTGACAAGCACTGAAGCAAATCACAAGGGGATGGGAACTGGGGTAACATGCATAGGTTTACCAACCTTGGAGCATTCTTATGCTGGCTTCGACACTTCCTTTCCCACAAGCCTTATTAGTTGCTTTCTTGGCTTAAGGCACATTATGGGGAACACCACTGGGATCAATTACAATGGCATCACCATTGAATCGTTGGGGTCACCATTGAAGTCACTGGCACTGAGGACAATGAGGGTGAAGTAGTCATAGGTGTCAGATCCCTCAAAAAGACATCAAGGGCCTACCTGCAAGATCTAAGGCTTTGCCTTCCTTACTTCATCGTCATTAGCTATCGTGCAGTGTGAGTAAATCATCTGTTTAGCCACACTTGCACTTCTGCTTCATTTATTATTAATGCAAAGCCAATATAAACCCTTCAAACTAAAAAGTATGAGAAAAAGATTAAACAGCCCTGTATAGGATGCAACAATACAGTACAACTGTATTTATTGCCACAAAAGACAAAAGTGAAAAATCTTTGTCTGGAAAGAGGGCAGGACTACTAGCGAGTGCCCACCACCTGTCGCTAACTACTTTCAACAGCCGTTTCAGCTCCACTGAAGACATTCCATATCATAAAAGACTCGGGTTTGTCTGAGTGTAAGAACAAATCAAATTCCAACAGTGTAAATCAAATTTAATAAATTTATCATAATCTTATAAACCTCAGTCAAATATTAAAGATTAAATTTTCTTTTTCAGAACTCATTTACAGTACATAAGGACACACAATTTCCAAGACGAAAAATATGTAATGTGCTTCAAGATGGAAATTTCAAACCATTCCATAATATGGAAGCTTCTTGATAAATGTCACAGTTCATTTCGATATTTTGAGTTCATCCAAAATATAATCAGTTATCTTACACTCCTGCTTATCTTAAGGGCAAAAATGGGAAATAGCAACCAGAAAAATATTCAACGCATCTTTCTGCATGCACTCAAATATGAATCTACCATTTTACCCTATGATTTCATGTGCCTTCTTTAAGATTTACAACCTGCTACTTCTTATTTCTGGTTTGGACACATGTTCATTTCTCATCTCAATCTATTTATTAGCCTTAGAGCACCACATCTCTCCAGCACTTTCCTTTGTAACTTCTCTACGAACTTGCTATAAATGTCATTCCCATTCCAGTTTCATAAAAAAAAGTTGAAAACTGATAAAAATGATAATCTTGAGTACTCAGGAGCTGCAATCAAAATGACACACCAATGCATTGATAATAATCCAAGCAAAGGATTGACATTTAATAGTCACGCCTAAAACTACCCTTCATTTTCTTTTATATGACCTTTGCAGAGCACTTCAGCCATTAATCTCTACATTTGGAACTAACATTTTTCAAAATCTTAACATTACCTCAAGTACCTATTTTTTCCACTGAGTACAGAAAATATACCTAAATATACGCAATTTAAGATTTTTTTCATCTAAGAAACATAACATTCTAATACTTTTTAAAATGAATGAAACAACTGACCGTGACTTTGATCTGCTTCGAGATCGGCTTTTTGATTTGCTATTACGAGAGCCACTGGGTGATCTACTTCTTGATTTGCTATGGCGAGACCCACTACGCGATCTACTTCTTGATTTGCTGTGGCGAGACCCACTACGTGATCGACTTCTTGATCCTGATCTGCTGGATCCTGATTTGCTTCTCTGCCGTTCTTTGCTCCCTGATCTAGATCTTGAGCGGGATCTTTCACTACCTTCATCATCTGATCCTTTGGTACTTCCTAAAAACGGAATAAAATTTAAAATTATATGCTTTAATATTTCAATCCTAAAACTTCCTAAAACAACTCAATAAAATATTGGCCATTCAAGCAACATTTGTAAATATATAAGCAATACAGTACACCCTTCTTACTCACTGGCATTAAGTTCACATGAACCCCAAAAGATTTAAAGTTTTGCATATAGTAAGTTACCTTAAACTCTACAGATAATATAGTAATACAAATTTGAATACAATTTCTATTTTTCCAAGCTATATAAACCCGAGTCATTTGTATAGGTAACTGCTAGTCATGTTTTCTAGACCAGCCAATCAAAGAAAATGGGTTTGATTGCACCACGCTTTATTGCTAGGCAACCACAGCACATGAGCATGAAGCAATAGGGCTCTTGCTCACATCGCCTCCACACAACACAAACCTGGTCAAAGACTCCCATTGGGACATGTCAAGCAAACTTACTGCAACTTAGTCAGAGTAATTCCTTACAGCACTCTTTATTTTGTCTGGTGGTCTTTCTGGGTTTACCGTGAGAAGTTCCAGAACCGAGGACCGTTTTCTTAAACATAAGAATTATGTGATGTCCACCAGACTCCCTTGGATCTCCTGGTCTTATATTCCGGGGTCATGAGAGGAGGGCATCGACCATTCCCGTAGTATTAGTGAAAAGGGTGGCTAGCAAAATATCTGGCAAAATTAAACGACTTGTGAGAGGAAACATTTAAGGGCAAGATTTTCCTGTTAGGAGGTATGGAGGACATAACTTTCATAGCCATACTTGATTCCTACTCATAGACAGTGATGACCGCTTTCTACTCGGTAATGACTGAACTCCGTGAGGGGGGGGACATCTGGACTAGGCCTACTCAAAAACCTCCATTGCCAGGCAGCCTGACAGGAGTAACGGCGTATCTTTTTGATCTAAAAGTTCTTTATCAAACAAGGACTTCTCCTTCGTCTTTCCCAGAAAGGTTTTCTAGACACTCTTGTATCAGAGAGAAAGTAAAAGCAGTCCTACCACCCTCATAAGCCACTAAGAGTTCCTAAGACTCTGTAGAGACCTAAGTAGGACCTCTATAAATACAACATAAACCTAGTTTGTGAGAACGTGTTGGTGACTGCAAAAATTTGTCTTCTGACAAATTTGCTTCATGACTAAAGGAAAAAGCTGTCTCAACTTTAGAGCCGTCCCAAAAGAGAATGAGAATGTGCTTTCCACACTTGAATTACTTATGCTTCCAGGAGCGGAAAAGTTATCTCTGAACAATCATGTTTTCTCCTTGTAAAAATGATTAATTACCGACACCCGGCTCAAGGCAAGAATCTTTCACAAGTGTCAGCTCAAGGTATCACTGTGTACTGCATAATCAACACTGTAAATTACTAAGGGTGTTATCTATTGTAAATTAAGTTTCAGGGAATTCCCAACACAAAATACTAAAGGGAAGCTTTCGTCGTAGAGAATGTCAGGAATGAAAATTTCCTTAGGATCCTGTTGTTGTAAGGCCACATTAGCAAAGGAATGAACAGCAACATACATGTAGTCAAACAGGAAGAAGAAAGTTGAAGATAACAGAAGGTTTGCACAGAAAACCGTCAACATCTACTGTTTATCTGGAAAACAACTGCATAACCTAGTCTTCTCTGTCAATATCCCTTCATCATGATGATCTGCCAGAAAATTTATCAAATCTAAATCTTTTTAGATTCTAAAAGAAAAAAAACAAATAAATAAAACAGCCAGGTTATGAGGCAGTAGAGAAATACAGTACATCTATTTTGCACTGTTGCCAAAAACAAATTGAAAGTTGCGCCAACTGTCGAATGGTCGGGGCCTACCTTTCACTCGCCAGCAACTACAATCACTTGTTAAAAGTTTAATTGGTCGTTTCAAGCTTTGCAAAAATCATAATCCGATTAAAGGACAATGGTTTGTATTCATGTGGAACAAGTAAACTAACAAACTAACAAAAATTAACTCAAAGCTCTATGTGAATCATTTGTTCACATGGGTACAGCAATTTTAAATTTTTCAAGTTACCTTCTTTCTCATTTTCGTCTACTTCCATTTCTTCCTCTTCCTCCTCCTCTTCCTCCTCCTCTTCATCATCACAAGGAGGCTCTAACATCTTTTCTCGGTTACGCTGGGATCTGTGTTCTTGAGCAATCAAAGGACGATGACGAACAACCAACCTTGAATTATTCTGCTGCTGTCCTTGTTTAAGACGACGTTTACTTAGACGTACCCTTTGAATAAGATAAATCGCACAAATTAAGGTTTCTACAAGACTATACAAAAAATTTAATAAATTTCAAATTCAAATCACACCGTTTCTGTTTTGCCAATGCAGTAGTCCCAGATAAAGAAATCACAGGTGTCACTGGGGACTGAAGAACCAAGAAAAAGAGGTTAAGCATGTATAGTGCAGACTCATAAGGGAACACACACAAGAAGAGGACTGAAAAACTGATCGCAAGATGAAGGGCAAAAACTGAAGTAAGACAAAAGATGAAAAGCTCGTATTTTTAACATGGAAAAGGCTGGTTGTTAGATTAACCTATGGAAGTTTAGTCTCCTGATCAGGTACGACAACACTATTTTATTCAGTAATATATCAAGACAGCAAAAAGAGTGACTTGAAAGTGATTGGCCAGTAATACAATATAAAAATTCAAAAATTAAATAAGAGTGCAGTACAATACTGTACAATGATATAAAGGTAAAAATGAAAAAAAAATCCCCAGTTACACAAAGAAGTAAAGTTGGAAGCTGTACAGTACAATGGAAGAAAAGGAAGTGGGAATGGAGGTAGAAAGAAAGGCATAAACGTGAGTGCAGCTAAGACTGAAGGAAGAGATTTGAGGGAAAATATAAAAGAAAGCTTTGTCACAGGGCTATAAGAATGTTGTAAACAACCTTTTGTCCTACCAATGGTCCATACTAGGCAGTACAGTATCCCCAATGAGGATAAAATTACAGAAACACAAACAAAATTATTTTTAGTATTTGGTTAATTATATTCTAATATTTTTACTATTATAAAATCCGGTAATTGACATGAATAGTATTACAATCAATATCCAAAGATAAATAATTTTGATTAGCAAATGGACCCTCACCTTCACGGTTTACATAATTCATGTTAATATAAATTACCATAATGATAAAGTGCCCACCTTGTTTCTAGTTCATTGTAGTAAACCCCATCATCTCGCAGGACAAAGAAATAGTTTTCTTCATAACCTTTGGAGGCTTTGTTCTTGACATTCCAATTATATTCACGAGCCATAATGTAATCATATTCATCTTCGTCCATGTACTCCACATTTTCATCTTTATCACGTTTTCTCTTTTTAAGGGTATCATCCGTTGGCAAGAAATAGGCCACAAACTGTTCTCCTGACTCATCCATAACACCCCTAAAGAAAAGATACAAAAATACATTATGGAAATCTAATTTATGACATAACCTGAAAGAAATATACCATCTGAACTTCCTCACCTTGGAAGACTTATCAAATTGGTAAAATAATAAAGAGAAAATACAATTATATAAATTCTAATAACTTCACAGGACACAACTCATACACCAGATTATAAATCTTATTTTTCTTCCCTTTGGTCATTAGTCCAATGGAAAATTATAACAAAACAGGCAAAATATAAATGATTCAAACTTCCACCTACCTAATCATAGCCTGGGACATTTCTTCTAACTGTGCTGGCATTGGTCTTCCAACAGGTGCAGGATCTGAATCAAAGATGACCTGAGCACATGGATATTTCCAAAGAGCAAAATCAGGAAATACAGGTAATTCTTCAACTTTCGTAACACCTGGTTTACTGTAATGGACATCTAGAGGACATAAAACATCCTTGAAAGTACTTTCGATTGCCCGAAGCTGACTGTCACGATCTGTGTACACATTTTCATCCTGAAATGGAAATAAAATTAATCCGAATCATCAGGTATAATACAGTATTCCTATAAAATTCTATATCTTCTGCACAAAAATTACATTAATGACAAATTATTCTACTAAAAACTAAATTTTTCAAATTCTACCAAAATAATTTTAAAACTTAAAATATTATTGAGTTATAAATACCATTCTTTGTTGATTTCAGTTAGAGAAACCAATAAAATAAATCCATTTACAAGTGCAATTAATAAATTGGACCACCCACAAGGAAACTCCTTTCACATACTGACACCATCATCTTTTGCTAGGTATCAATCCAAAGTCTTATTAGCCTCTCACTATCTTTGTGTCTACTAGTCAGTGAATTGAATTAACAGAAACGCCAAGTAATTAAGAATATTTTTAATATTGTGCACTGCACACAAGTTTCTGTTCACTGTTACTATGCTCAAAGTAGTATGTCTTGTCCTAATTGAATTTAAAGAATACATTTCAAAAGAACAGATATATGCACTACCCATCATTTTGAAATATAAAGATTGGCAAGTCATATTTGAAAAGCATTAAGATGAAGAAAAGTGTTAGTGTTAAAAACTTAAAGATAGTGGGATAACAAAATATACCCTTACGTGAACAAATTATCAAAACCTCAAACCCACAAAAGATATGTGAATGCCATCATATACAGTACAGTACTTCAATGTAAAAAACAATTAAAGTCGGTTTTACCACCTAACACTTCAATGAAGGTCTTAATGAGACCAAACACAGTTAAGTATTCACACAAACTGTTGAGAGTATGTTTTGTCCGCCAAGAAATTTCATGATTCTTCCATATTTACATTGTGTTTAAAGTATGTTTATTTCCATAAAAAATGTTCCCAATCCTGTATTTACATTGTTCTATCCAGTTGCATTATTCTTAAGTTTGTTTCCTATATGAAGCTCACAATTAATCATTGTTGAATATTTCTTATATAATCATGATAAGGTGTGTATAACCCTTGTAAATTGTATTTGTGTGAAGCTAATGGTTTCCCTTGCCTTTAGTAATGATTTTGGTTTCCCTCCCCTATGCCTTGTTGTATCTATATTCTCTTCTTTTTCTTTGATTTTGAGAGATATCTATTGAAACTTTACATTACTAATTGATCTGCAAGTCAGGTCTGTACCATTAATGTGATTTATTTAATGAATTTTGATAATTAAAAGAACCACGGGACCTGCGTACTCTCAAAGCACTTTTTAAATATTGGTAAAGAAAGAGGAATAAAATACAAAAAGGGAAGCAACACATTCCCTTTCTCTCAAGTTTTATTTATGTTTTGAGATACGAGTACTAAAGGAGGGGCTTTTGGTCCACAATCAAACGAACCCCTCCTTCAGGCCACAATCAACACAAATGAGAAAAAAATGCTTGCCACTAAACCAGTACCTTAGTTCATAACTGAACTGATTTATGAGTTAGTCTGAAAAAAACATATGATTTAACCCACACAGTTAAGGAAAGTGAAAAAAGTGTGAACAACAATGGCCTATAACTTCAGGGATCACATATTTGTTACCTATCCAACTACAGTATCTTTTGAGGGCAGTAAATATAGTCATGCTGAAACTTTTAAAAATTAGTTACCTACTGTATATATAGTAAACAAATGTGAAAAAAAATATAAACTTAAGATTCAATTAAAGTACTACATTTTAATCAAAAACCTTCAAAGACAAAAAAGCAATTTAAATTTTCACTTACATTGGCATTCTTCTTACGACGAGTAGCGAAGCCAACCGTAGCCTCAATTTTCTCCATAGTCTGAGGCTGGAACCTGGTTGGCTCTGTGGAAATGTACTCGGTTCGACGTAACCACGACACGTTAACATGGTGATGCCGAGATCGTTTGCCATCCTGAAATGCAAAATTTACTAAATATCTTGGAAGACTTTTAACAGCTTGGGTAGGGTTACTGGCCTTATACATTATTTCTTTTCCACGAATGCCCAATCAACTAAAGTATTTTTACATCTGCCCCATACTAACATTTATTTTTTGTACTTTCATTCTTCCATACTCTTGTTCTATACATGATTTATAGAGTCTTCTATTCAAATATTCACCATGACTGGATACCTATAAATTATTCAAGATAGAATTGCTAAAAGGGAATTTTGCAAGAAGCAGTGAATTCCAATAAGACCCAAGAATCATGGGAATTAGTTAAAGAGAAGTTTCAAGTTTTTAACACAAACAATCATAAATTGAGAATTAACTCCCCATAAAAAAATCCCAAATGATCAGTACGTTCACAAAGAAACACAATTTCATCTACAGTACAGAATATACATTCCTATAAAACTATAGATTCCAAAATCACTATTTCAACTGCAGTGAATTTCAAACCTGAATAATAAAATCAAGAACTATTTAAATTTTTGTACTGAATACTTTCAGGATAAAAATTCTAACTAAATTTAGTAAAGCATGGAAGCTCCCTTTCATAACTTTGAAAAAATTAACATAACCTTTTAAAGATTTAATGCTAAAGTGTTTCAATACCAAAAGTCAACAAATTCTCTCAATACTGTACTATTTGTTCCAATGGCAGCACTTTGAACCTTTTCTAGGATATGCAACTTCAGACAATAAAAAATCTAGCAGCTTAATCCACACAGTTACACATACTGTACATTTAAGGTAATGCAAATATAGGAGAGTTCATAGATAAGGTACACAGTATGTCATACACCAACTTCACCAACTTGAGTCACACAGAAGCATATGTTGAGTCAGGGACTACCTGTGGAATAAGAATGCATTAACCACCTGTAAGCGAGTAAAATACCTGTGGAGTAAGGATGTCATCTTCCAAGAGTTTTTCATCTGTTGGATGGAGTTGTGAGCCAGGCACTGGAGTATAAGCATCTGGATTTATCAAATCTATGGTAACACCAAGGTCACTTTCTGTTAATACTTCATATTTGTAATTCTTTTCTAGACCTGTCGGTTTGTAACGCACATATCTGTAAAACAAAGACTTTATAGTAGTAAAATGCTACATAGATACCAAAAACCATTAAAAAGTACCTATTTAAAACAAAATTCATTACTATATTTCAAAACTTACCCAAGATTCATTTGCTGTTATGTCTAAGAAAAAACAGTTAAATAGTCATTTTATAAAGCAAAGAATTTTCTTTCTTTATTAGTAAAATAGCAATTTTTTAATGAACGCTAAGTTCAATAACTTTAGGTACAGTATACTATAAAATTTTTTCACGTCTCTCACCTTTAAGCAGCCTGAGTAGGTATAACATTTACGACATAGGCAAATATTAGTATCCACCCTTCAAAAAATTTTATTTTAATTTCAGATGTTTCTTCCAAGAATAACGGTAACTTTTCTCATCTATGAGACTATATCTTCTCTATTACAGTTCTGGATAGTTTTCACGATTCAATTAGGTTTGTAATGCATATTCTACTTATAAAACTTTCTCCTAAAACTTTACAATATAACTCAAGAGCAAATGCATATAGGGTGATAATATAATTAAACCTCCCAATAACTGATAAATGGGGATAAAAGGAAGTTCGTTATCACCAATAGTCTGTTGTATCCAAAATATTTTTTCAGAAGCATAAAATCAAGTAAAATCATACCAAATTGTATAGGTTACGAGCCAATTTTATAAGCCCAACATCTGAGCAAACGTCAATAAAAAGCAGTTGAGATTAACACGTTTTTGCTCTTTCCCCTTTGATGACAAAATTAAGGAATGTAATTTGAATAAAACTAACAAAATTAAAGTACAGTAGAACCTCCCAGTAACAGACATTGTTATTACGGACTTTGGATATACAGTGAGCCCTCGTTTATCGCGGTAGATAGGTTCCAGACCCGACCGCGATAAGTGAAAATCCGCGAAGTAGTGACACCATATTTACGTATTTATTTAACATGTATATTCAGACTTTTAAAACCTTCCCTTGTACGTAGTACTGTTAACAAACTACCCTTTAATGTACAGAACACTTAATGCATGTACTACAGTACCCTAAACTAAAACAGGCACAAATATTAAAGGCGATTTTATATCATGCGTTTCCTAAACACGCCAAAAAGCAAGATAAAAAATGGCAACCAATGTTTTGTTTACGTTTATCTCTGATCATAATGAAGAAACAAACGCATTTACACATCTATGTATAGGTTAGTTTTTGCATCGATTATATTGATTATTCAGTACAGTATGTTGATTTTGTTATTACCAATGTTTTACTTAATTTTTCTTAGGACTTCCAAATGAAATGTTTTTCTTTATGACGCCGCCTGAAACGGCGGCGTCATAAAGTACGCTCAGTAAACAACCACGCTCAGTAAACAAAGAAGGCATTTAACGCGCATGATGAAAGTGATAAATAATGATATTACAGTAAAAGCTTTTAGAAAATATGTTATTACAAATATTATTTACCGTATCTATATAAAATCATACAGTACATACTTAGCAAAGCAGGAAAACAATTTACGAGAGAGAGAGAGAGAGAGAGAGAGAGAGAGAGAGAGAGAGAGAGAGAGAGAGAGAGAGAGAGAGAGAGAGAGAGTTGTTTTACGTACGTAAATGTAAATTTTAAACAAAAAAATATGATAGGTTATAACATGTATACAGTATTCAGACTTTTAAAACCTTCCCTTTAACTTAATGCATACTAAACTAAAACAGGCACAAATATTAAAATGTTAGAATATCAAAGTAAAAAATAAAGATTGTTACTGTACTCACCACGAAAGAAGTTGAAGAAAAACTTAAAAGATGATGGCGATGAATTTGCTGCACAGTAGAAATGATGATGATGAAGCTGATGTTGTCTTCTACTGTGCAGCCAATGATAGTATTTTACGTCTCTTCAGACGGAGGTGTCTTTTCCTGGGACACCTCTTCAACTTCTTCCTGGGACACTTCTTCAATTTCTTCCGAAGGCGTAGTAGCAGGAGGAACTGGCTCTTTTTTGCGAGGCTGGAAGAACATTGTGATCGGAAGTTGCTGCCGCTGCTTCTTTTTTCGCTCGAAGAGCATCCTGTAGGGAGTCATGTCGTCATCGATCTTGTTGCAGAATTGCATAGACCGAACCATATCCTCGTCCCACTCTTGCGACATTTCTTTCAACTCCTTCGCATGGTTGCAGAACTTGCCAAGCCGTTCTAATGTTAAGCCCGTTTCTTCGACATTTTCTTGGGTCTCTTCCTGGGTTTCACTGTCTTCTTCACTAGCCAATTTCGTCAGGTCTTCTAGGTCTGCGTCAGTTAGCGGCTGGGAATGGCAGTCCAACAACTCGACGTCTTCAGTCGTCATGTCGCCAAACCCGTCACCTCCAATTATCGCAGCCAACTGCACAGATTTGCGTATTGCAGTGTGTTGAATTTCAGACGGTGTAAATCCCTCGTCGTCGTAAACAATCTGGGGCCACAACTTCTTCCAGCTCGCATTAACGGTTGCAGGTTTCATTTCTTGCAGTGCCTTCTGAGTGTTCTGCAGGCACGTGGCTATTGTGTACTTCCGCCAGTACGCCTTCAAATTGAAATTTTCATCTTCATCTTCTTGGGCAGCATCCACACACGCAACGAGGTCCGCCAAGGTATTCTTCGAGTAGAGGGCCTTGAAAGCCCTAATAACCCCCTGGTCCATCGGTTGAATTAATGACGTGGTGTTGGGTGGCAGGAACTCAACCTGAATGCCCTCATGCGACAGGTCAGTTGCGTGTCCACCAGCGTTATCCATAAGGAGAAGGATCTTGAATGGCAAGCCCTTCTCTAAGAGATATTTACTGACTTGCGGGATAAAACACTGGTAGAACCAGTTGGAGGTCAGCATCTTCGTAATCCAGGCTTTTTTATTATGCATCCAGTACACGGGAAGGAGATTCTTATTTTTATTTTTTAAAGCGCGAGGATTTTTCGACTTGTAAATAAGCCCCGGCTTTAGCAAAAATCCAGCAGCATTGCCACACATCACGAGGGTTACGCGATCTTTGAACGCTTTAAAGCCAGAGGCTTTGGCTTCTTCTTTAAACAGGAAAGTTCGTGACAGCATTCTCTTCCAAAACAAGCCGGTCTCATCCATATTAAACACTTGTTCGGGCTTGTATCCACCTTCAGCGATAATGTTCTTGAACGTCTCGTTCGCGTAAGTTTCAGCAGCGGCAGTGTCAGCGGAAGCAGCCTCGCCATGCAGGGAAACGCTTTTCAGGCCGAAGCGTTTCTGAAACTTCGCGAACCAACCTTTGCTGGCGGAAAAACGTTGTTTCTGAGGCTGGGAATCAGTGGATGTCCCTGGTTGAGGTTCATCTACATCATCTTCTTCTTCAGCATGGTCGCCATCGTCGTCTTGAGGTTCCTTTGCCGCAAAATTCTCATACAAGCTCAAAGACTTGGTTCGGATGGTGTTCGTATCCAAGGCTATGTTCTTCTTCCGGCATTCGCCAATCCACACTGCTAAAGCACCTTCCATGCGTACGATCGTTTTATTACGCATGGTAACGACTCGCTTCGCTGATCTGCTAAAAGTGATGGTAGCCGTCTTTCTAATGTTCGCCTCGTCCTTCTTGATGTAGCGAACGGTGGATTCGTTCACTCCAAAATGGCGGGCTGCGGCCGCGTAACTTCTGCCTTCTTTTAACATATCGAGAAGCGTCACCTTCTCAGCAATCGTCATCATCTTTCGGTGGCGTTTAGGCTCACTACCAGCCTTAGCAGAAGCAGAACGCTTGGGAGGCATTGTACAGTAGGGGTTAAAAAGAAAGTTCAACAAAAAGTTCAACTTAAAACAGTCACGCACAGCACAGATTAAAGTTCACAATAACGTAGCAGCATCTACATGGCGAGAGAGCGGCGAACGAAGTGGCCGCGAAAAGATGCTGGAGGTTGGCGAAGCGGTCAAAACACCAATCACAGGCTAGATTACAAAACTTGGGTTCTGATTCGTCATCTATCAGCGCTTGAACCAATCACAATCCGTCTTATATGCTACATAGTAGTTACCAATTCAAATACAAGGTACCCTACGTATACAGCTTTACGTACGCTATTTTACGCTTGTTTTGTTGTAGGATATGTACGCTTATTCGAGATGTGATTTTTGCAACAAAGAATATTATTGGATGCAGTACTACGTACGTATACATAAAAAAGATTCATGGAAAAGATGCACATCCATTACATTTGTAGTACAGTGGTAGCCATCAGCAGCCTTACACCATTCAAATACGGTATGACTGCATCTGATTTGCGTTTCATGTTCGATTTAATTTTACTACGTACTGTATACTGAATTATCGTATGATCACATTCTCTTTTCGTGTTTTATTTCTTTCTGTACTGAATTATATATCATATGTAATGCAATGAACCATCAGTAAGAGCAGATATTACTAATTACAGTATTAATGGAATTACAGGTAACGAAATATCGTATTTGGGGTCTTCATATATCGCGGTATTTTCGAAATTTCCGGAAAATCCGCGATATGTTTATATACATGGGTTATGAAAAAAATCTGCGAAGTAGTGAATCCGCGATGGTCGAACCGCGAAGTAGCGAGGGCTCACTGTACTGTGATGGACTATATCCAGATCACCAGAGTAGCCTTCAGTTGGTAAAATCTCGACAAGAAAAAGTACACATTTATGAGATATTTATGTTAATTTAAAAATGATAATAAAACAATTTTTACCTTAATTATTATTAGCATATTTTCATAATAAATACAGTAGTCTGTTTGAAAAATATTTCTATAACAATTAAATTAACTGATTTTGTCATTAGCTAATTTCAAGCTACCGCTCTCGGGGATATACACAAATATAAATAATATTCTTTATACAGTATATGTACTGTAAATATGATGATATTACAAATTCAGTTGTAATTAATGTATCCTTAGAAATTCAGAATAAACAAAATACAGTGGAACCTCTACATATGAACGTATCTACATCCGAAGTAAATTTCGAGCAATTTTTCGACTCTACACCCGAATTTTATTTCGACACACGAAGGAAGCAATTTTCGTCGTACCGGTTGTATCCAAATTTTTTGACACGCAAAGTACAATTCGAACACGTTCCTACTCTACACCCAAATTTTTTTTCAACACCCGAAGTAAACAATACCCGTACGCGTAGACGGTACTCATAGCGCCGGATGTATTTTTTATTTCCGCCGATAGAAGGCAGCACTTCGACTTCGGAGGGACCCTCAATTAGCGTGGCTTGGGTCATTCCTCTGTTCTCGTCGGCTTCGTGTGGTTGTGTGCTGTGCGTTCTGCTATTAACTATATTTTAATCGTGATTTTTTACGTACATCCTTTTACGGTTTTTTACGTAAAGCATGGGTCCTAAAAGGCTTAGTTTTGCGAGTGGTAGTGGTGAGAAAAGGAAGAAGGAAATGCTTTCTTTAGAAGTAAAGCAAGAAATTATTGAAAAGCATGAGCGTGGCATCCGCGTGAGTGAACTTGCAAAAGAATATGGGCGAAATATGTCGACGACCTCGACTATCTTGAAACAGAAAGAAGCCATTAAAGCAGTGAAACCTTCTAAGGGGATCACCATCATTTCAAAACGTCGTAGCCCTATCATAGAAGAGATGGAACGACTTCTGCTAATCTGGATCAAGGACAGAGAGATTGTTGGCGACACCATCACCGAAACTATCATCTGCGAGAAGGCGCACGCCATCTTCATGGACTTGAAGGAGGCGAGCTCTGGGGGTGATGCTGGGGAGAGTTCAATCGAACCTTCCTCAGACGATTTCAAGGCATCTCGTGGCTGGTTTGAGAAATTTAAGAAACGGTCCGGGATTCATTCAGTTGTTCGCCACGGAGAGGCTGACTTTGTGAAGAGCTTTGAAAGGACCGTGCAGGAAGAAGGCTACGTAGAGCAGCAGGTGTTTAATTGTGATGAAACCGGGCTGTTTTGGAAGAAGATGCCCAATCGAACCTACAACACCGCCGTAGAGAAGAAATTGCCTGGGCATAAGCCAATGAAGGATCGGTTGACTCTTGCCCTATGTGCCAACGCTAGCAGGGACTTTAAAGTCAAGCCCTTACTGGTTTACCATTCTGAGAACCCTAGGGCCTTTAAGGCACAGAATGTGGATAAGGACCAGCTTCATGTTTTCTGGCGATCCAACTCGAAGGCCTGGGTCACTAGACAGTTCTTTATCCAATGGGTTAACCAAGTTTTTGGTCCTTCTGTGAAGAAGTATCTTCATGAGCAGAAATTGCCTTTATTGCCTTTAAAGTGCCTGCTATGCCTTGACAATGCACCCGCTCAACCCCCCGGACTTGAAGATGATATCTTCGAAGAATTTAAGTTCATAAAGGTGCTGTATCTTCCACCGAATACCACCTCTATCCTCCAGCCCATGGACCAGCAAGTCATCTCAAACTTCAAGAAGCTCTACACCAAGCACCTATTCAAGCAGTGCTTTAATGTCACGCAAAGCACAAACTTAACTTTGCGTGAATTTTGGAAAAGCCACTTTAACATCGTGCACTGCTTGAAGATCATAGATCAGGCTTGGGTGGGAGTAACTCGACGGACACTGAATTCTGCCTGGAAGAAGCTGTGGCCTGATGCAGTTTCTCCCCGAGATTTCGAGGGTTTTGACCCCGAACCTGATCCCGTGGTGGGTGCAGCGGAAGACGTAGAGGAAATCGTCTCCCTTGGCAAGTCCATGGGTCTGGAGGTCGACGCAGATGACATCACGGAACTCGTCGCCGAACATCACTACGAACTTACTACAGAGGAGCTCAAGGAACTCCATGCTATGTCTGAGCACATGAGTGATGACGAGGAAAGGATAGAGGAGGTAGAACATGTGTTAGGTTCGGCAAATAAAAGAGATGTTAGGAAAATATCAAGACTTGGTCGACTTCATCGACAAATACCATCCAAAAAAATTGCAGGTTTGTCGTGTAGTTGCGCAGTTCGATGATGTTTGCCTAACTCATTTTCGAAACATTCTGAAAAGCCGTACCAATCTACTTTCTATCGATAGCTTCTTTAAAAAAACTACGAAGCGAACTCGTGATGAAGAGGAAGGAAGTGGTTCAAAGAAAACGGCAAAGAGTGAAGAGAAAAAATTCAATCAATTTCAAGTGGAGAGAGTGAAAGTGATTAAAATTAATCATCAAAAAGAAAAAAAAGAAAATGTAAAAAAAATATAAAATATAAAAATAAAAAAAAATAAATAAGCTAAGTTAGGTTAAAGTTCACTTAGTGTAAGTTAGAATAAGTTACGGTAGTTAACGTTTATCGTAGTCACCCTCTCTACCTCCTCGCCGCCAGTCCGTCTCCTCTCTGCGTAGCAAGACCGACACCTGCGCTGGACTTTCTAAGGTAAAGTGACGCTAAAAACCCGTTTCTTATTTATTATTTCTTGATAATTATTCTTTTTTACATGTCTACAGTGAACCCTCGCTACTTCGCGGTTCGATCATCGCGGATTCACCACTTCGCGGGTTTTTTCCATAACCCATATATATATACACTATACATATCGCGGATTTTCCGGAAATTTCGAAAATACCGCGAAATCTGAAGACCCCCAAATACGATAGTTTGTTACCTGTAATTCCATTAATACTGTAATTAGTAATATCTGCTCTTACTGATTGTTCATTGCATTACATATGATATATAATTCAGCACAGAAAGAAATAAAACACGAAAAGAGAATGTGATCATACGATAATACAGTACTGTATACAGTACGTAGTAAAATTAAATCGAACATGAAACGCAAATCAGATGCAGTCATACCATATTAGAATGGTGTAAGGCTGCTGATGGCTACTATACTACAAATGTAATGGATGTGCATCTTTTCCATGATTCTTTTGTATGTATACGTACGTAGTACTGCATCCAATAATATTCTTTGTTGCAAAAATCACATTTCGAATAAGCGTACGAGAGAGAGAGAGAGAGAGAGAGAGAGAGAGAGAGAGAGAGAGAGAGAGAGAGAGAGAGAGAGAGAGAGAGAGGAGAGAGAGAGAGAGAGATCCTACAAAAGAATAAAATAGCATACGTAAAGCTATTACGTGTATTATTATTGTTATTATTATTATTATTGTTGTTGTTGTTAATAAAATTATTATTGTTATTATTATTATCATTATTATTATTATTATTACTGCTGATGGCTACTACTGTACGTACTACAAATGTAATGGATGTGCTTCTTTTCCATGAATCTTTTGTATGTATACGTACGTAGTACTGCATCCAATAATATTCTTTGTTGCAAAAATCACATTTCGAATAAGCGTACGAGAGAGAGAGAGAGAGAGAGAGAGAGAGAGAGAGAGAGAGAGAGAGAGAGAGAGAGAGAGAGAGAGACACACACACACATCCTACAAAAGAATAAAATAGCATACGTAAAGCTATTATTATTATTGTTATTATTATTATTATTGTTGTTGTTGTTAATAAAATTATTATTGTTGTTATTATTATCATTATTATTATTATTATTATTACAGTACTGTATTATCATTATTTATTATTATTATTATTAATACTGTACGTACGGTATGCGCGGGGTATCTTGTATGAGTTGGTAACCTACGCATCATATACTGTAAGACGGGTTGTGATTGGTTCAAGCGCTGATAGATGACGAATCAGAACTCAAGTTTTGTTATCTAGCCTGTGATTGGTGTTTTGCCCTCATCTCCAGCTTCCAGCATCTAGGTTCTCGCGGGCCCGGGTCGTCCACTCTCTGTTCCCGCGTATCGCTGAGTAGACGTACTTAAGTTTGTGAAGTTTAATCTGTGCTGTGTGCGACCTTTTTAAGTTGAACTTTTTGTCAAATCCTACTGTACAATGCCTCCCAAGCGTTCTGCTTCTACTAAGGCTGGTAGTGAGCCTAAACGCCACCGAAGGATGATGACAATTGCTGAGATGGTTACGCTTCTCGATATGTTAAAAGATGGTAGAAGTTACGCGTCCGCGGCGCGCCATTTTGGGATCAACGAATCTACTGTTCGCTATATCAAGAAGGACGAGGCGAACATTAGAAAGACGGCTGCAATCACCTTTAGCAGATCAGCGAAGCGAGTCGTTACAACGCGTAATAAAACGATCGTACGCATGGAAGGTGCTTTAGCTGTGTGGATTGCCGACTGAGGGAAGAAGAACATAGCCTTGGATACAAACACCATCCGAACAAAGGCTTTGAGCTTGTATCAGAATTTTGCTGCAAAGGAACCTCAAGACGACGATGGCAACCATGCTGAAGATGATGATGATGCAGATGATCCTCAACCAGGGACATCCACTGATTCCCAGCCTCAGAAACAACGTTTTTTCCGCCAGCAAAGGATGGTTCGCCAAGTTTCAGAAACGCTTCGCCCTGAAAATCGTTTCCCTGCATGGGGAGGCTGCTTCCGCTGACACTGCCGCTGCTGAAACTTACGTGAACCAGACGTTCAAGAATATTATCGCCGAAGGTGGATACAAGCCGGAACAAGTCTTTAATATGGATGAGACCGGCTTGTTTTGGAAGAGAATGCAGTCGCAAACTTTCCTGTTCAAAGAGGAAGCCAAAGCATCTGGCTTTAAAGCATTCAAGGATCGCGTTACCCTCGTGATGTGTGGCAATGCTGCTGGATTTATGCTAAAGCCGGGGCTTATTTATAAGTCGAAAAATCCTCGCGCTTTGAAAAATAAGAATAAGAATCTCCTTCCCGTGTACTGGATGCATAATCAAAAAGCATGGATTACGAAGATGCTGACCTCCAACTGGTTCCACCAGTGTTTCATCCCGCAAGTCAATGAATATCTCGTAGAGAAGGGCTTGCCATTCAAGATCCTTCTCCTTACGGATAACGCTGGTGGACACGCAACTGACCTGTCGCGTGAGGGAGTTCAGGTTGAGTTCCTGCCACCCAACACCACGTCATTAATTCAATCGATGGACCAGGGCGTTCAAGGCCCTCTACACGAAGAATACCTTGGCGGACCTCGTTGCGTGTGTGGATGCTGCCCAAGAGGATGAGGATGAAGATTTTAACTTGAAGGCGTACTGGCGGCAGTACACCAGAGCAACGTGCCTGAAGAATATTCAGAAGGCACTTCAAGAGATGAAACCTGCAACTGTGAATGCGAGCTGGAAGAAGTTGTGGCCCGAGATTGTTTACGACGACGAGGGATTTACACCTACTGAAATCCAACACTCTGCAGTACGCAAATCTGTGCAGTTGGCTGCGATAATTGGAGGTGACGGGTTTGGCGACATGACGACTGAAGACGTCGACGAGTTGTTGGACTACCATTCCCAGCCCCTAACTGACGCAGACCTCGAAGACCTGACGAAATCGGCAAGCGAAGAAGAGAGTGAAACCCAGGAAGAGACCCAAGAAAATGTCGAAGAAACGGGCTTAACACTAGAACGGCTTGCCAAGGTCTGCAACCATATAAAGGAGGTGAAAGAAATGTCGCAAGAGTGGGACGAGGATATGGTTCAGTCGATGCAATTCTGCAACAAGGTTGATGACATAATGACTCCCTACAAGATGCTCTTAGATCGAAAAAGAAGCAGCGGCAACAACTTCCGATCACAATGTTCTTCCAGCCTCGCAAAAAAGAGCCAGTTCCTCCTGCTACTACGCCTTCGGAAGAAATTGAAGAAGTTGAAGAGGTGTCCCAGGAAAAGACACCTCCGTCTGAAGAGACGTAAAATACTACCTGGCTGCACAGTAGAACACATCATCAGCTTCATCATCATCATTTCTACTGTGCAGCAAATTCATCGCCATCATCATTCAAGTTTTTCTTGAACTTCTTTCGTGGTGAGTACAGTAACAATCTTTATTTTTTACTTTAATATTCTCACATTCTAATACTGTATTTGTGCCTGTTTTATAGTTTAGTACTGTACTGTATGCATTAAGTTAAAGGGAAGGTTTTAAAAGTCTACATGTTGTAACCTATCATATTTTTTTTGTTTAAAATTTACATTTACGTACGTAAAACAATATCTCTCTCTCTCTCTCTCTCTCTCTCTCTCTCTCTCTCTCTCTCTCTCTCTCTCTCTCTCTCTCTCTCTCTCTCTCTCTCTATCTCTCTCTATCTCTCTCTCTCTCTCTCTCTCTCGTAAATTGATTTTTTTGTTTAAAATTTACATTTACAGTACGTACGTAAAACAATCTCTCTCTCTCTCTCTCTCTCTCTCTCGTAAATTGTTTTCCTGCTTTGCTACGTACAATATGTACTGTACAGTACTGTATGATTTTATATAGATACGGTAAATTATATTTGTAAGGTAACATATTTTGTAAATGCTTTTACTGTAAATACTGTACTGTATCATTATTTATCACTATCATCATGCGCGTTAAATGCCTTGTTTGTTCTGAGCGTGGTTGTTTACTGAGCGTACAGTACTTTATGACGCCGTCGTTTCAGGCGGCGTCATAAAGAAAAACATTTCATTTGGAAGTCCTAAGAAAAATAAAGTACAGTGAACCCTCGCTACTTCGCGGTTCGACAATCGCGGATTCACCACTTCGCGGGGTTTTTCCATAACCCATATATATATACATATCGCGGATTTTCTGGAAAATTCGAAAATACCGCGAAATCTGAAGACCCCCAAATACGATATTTTGTTACCTGTAATTCCATTAATACTGTAATTAGTAATATCTGCTCTTACTGATTGTTCATTGCATTACATATGATATATAATTCAGCACAGAAAGAAATAAAACACGAAAAGAGAATGTGATCATACGATAATTCAGTACGTAGTAAAATTAAATCGAACATGAAATGCAAATCAGATGCAGTCATACCATATTAGAATGATGTGTACTGTAATGGATGTGCTTCTTTTCCATGAATCTTTTGTATGTATACGTACGTAGTACAGTACTGCATCCAATAATATTCTTTGTTGCAAAAATCACATTTCGAATAAGCGTACGAGAGAGAGAGAGAGAGAGAGAGAGAGAGAGAGAGAGAGAGAGAGGAGAGAGGAGAGAGAGAGAGAGAGAGAGAGGCGTAAAATAGCGTACGTAAATTTTTATTAATATGGTTATTATTATTATTATTGTTGTTGTTGTTAATAAAATTATTATTGTTATTATTATTATCATTATTATTATTATCATTACTGTACAGTATTATTATCATTATTTATTATTATTACGGTATTGTACTTAATCTACGTACGTTCAGTATGCGCGGGGCATCTTCTATGAGTAACCAACGCATCATAGTACTGTAAGACGGGTTGGGATTGGTTCAAGCGCTGATAGATGACGAATCAGAACTCAAGTTTTGTTATCTAGCCTGTGATTGGTGTTTTGCCCGCATCTCCTACCCGCAGCATCAAAGTTCTCGCGGGGCTGGATCGTTCACTTTCTCTTACCGCGTATCGCTGAGTAGACGTTCTTAAGTTTGTGAAGTTTAATCTGTGCTGTGTGCGACTGTTTTAAGTTGAACTTTTTGTTGAACTTTCTGTTAAATCCTACTGTACAATGCCTCCCAAGCGTTCTGCTTCTAGTAAGGCTGGTAGTGAGCCTAAACGCCACCGAAGGATGATGACGATAGCTGAGAAGGTTACGCTTCTCGACATGTTAAAAGATGGTAGAAGTTACGCGGCCGCCGGCCGCCATTTTGGCATCAACGAATCCACCGTTCGCTATATCAAAAAGGACGAGGCGAACATTAGAAAGATGGCTGCAATCCCCTTTAGCAGATCAGCGAAGCGAGTCGTTACAACGCGTAATAAAACGATCGTACGCATGGAAGGTGCTTTAGCTGTGTGGATTGCCGACTGCCGGAAGAAGAACATAGCCTTGGATACGAACACCATCCAAACAAAGGCTTTGAGTTTATATGAGAATTTTGCTGCAAAGGAACCTAAAGACGACGATGGCAACTATGCTGAAGATGATGATGATGCAGATGATCCTCAACCAGGGACATCCACTGATTCCCAGCCTCAGAAACGTTTTTCCGCAAGCAAAGGAGGGTTCGCGAAGTTTCAGAAACGCTTCGCCCTGAAAAGCGTTTCCCTGCATGGGGAGTCTGCTTCCGCTGACACTGCCGCTGCTGAAACTTACGTGAACCAGACGTTCAAGAATATTATCGCCGAAGGTGGATACAAGCCGGAACAAGTCTTTAATATGGATGAGACTGGCTTGTTTTGGAAGAGAATGCCGTCGCGAACTTTCCTGTTCAAAGAGGAAGCCAAAGCCTCTGGCTTTAAGGCATTCAAGGATCGCGTTACCCTCGTGATGTGTGGCAATGCTGCTGGATTTTTGTTAAAGCCGGGGCTTATTTATAAGTCGAAAAATCCTCGCGCTTTGAAAAATAAAAATAAGAATCTCCTTCCCGTGTACTGGATGCATAATCCAAAAGCATGGATTACGAAGATGCTGACCTCCAACTGGTTCCACCAGTGTTTCATCCCGCAAGTCAGTCAATATCTCTTAGAGAAGGGCTTGCCATTCAAGATCCTTCTCCTTATGGATAACGCTGGTGGACACGCAACTGACCTGTCGCGTGAGGGCGTTCAGGTTGAGTTCCTGCCACCCAACACCACGTCATTAATTCAACCGATGGACCAGGGGGTTATCAGGGCGTTCAAGGCCCTCTACACGAAGAATACCTTGGCGGACCTCGTTGCGTGTGTGGATGCTGCCCAAGATGACGAGGATGAAGATTTCAACTTGAAGGCGTACTGGCGGCAGTACACCATAGCCACATGCCTGCAGAATATTCAGAAGGCACTTCAAGAGATGAAACCTGCAACCGTGAATGCGAGCTGGAAGAAGCTGTGGCCCGATATTGTTTACGACGACAAGGGATTTACTCCGTCGGAAATCCAACACTCTGCAATACGGAAATCTGTGCAGTTGGCTGCCATAATTGGAGGTGACGGTTTTGGCGACATGACGACTGAAGACGTCGACGAGTTGTTGGACTGCCATTCCCAGCCCCTAACTGACGCAGACCTCGAAGACCTGACGAAATCGGCAAGTGAGGAAGAGAGTGATACCCAGGAAGAGACCCAAGAAAATGTCGAAGAAACGGGCTTAACATTAGAACGGCTTGCCAAGTTCTGCAACCATATCAAGGAGGCGAAAGAAATGTTACAAGAGTGGGACGAGGATATGGTTCGCTCGATGCAATTCTCCAACAAGGTCGATGACATCATGACTCCCTACAGGATGCTCTTGGATCGAAAAAAGAAGCAGCGGGCAACAACTTCCGATCACAATGTTCTTCCAGCCTCGCAAAAAAGAGCCAGTTCCTCCTGCTAGTACGCCTTCGGAAGAAATTGAAGAAGTTTCCCAGGAAGAAGTTGAAGGGGTGTCCCAGGAAAAGACACCTCCGTCTGAAGAGACGTAAAATACTATCATTGACTGCACAGTAGAACACATCATCAGCTTCATCATCATCATTTCTACTGTGCAGCAAATTCATCGCCATCACCATTCAAGTTTTTCTTCAACTTCTTTCGTGGTGAGTACAGTAACAATCTTTATTTTTTACTTTAATATTCTTACTGCCTGTTTTATAGTTTAGTAATGTACGTACTGTATGCATTAAGTTAAAGGGAAGGTTTTAAAAGTCTACATGTTGTAACCTATCATATTTTTTTTGTTTAAAATTTACATTTACGTACGTAAAACAATCTCTCTCTCTCTCTCTCTCTCTCCCTCTATCTCTCTCTCTCTCTCTCTCTCTCTCTCTCTCTCTCTCTCTCTCTCTCTCTCTCTCTCTCTCTCTCTCTCTCTCTCTCTCTCTCTCTCTCTCTCTCTCTCGTAAATTGTTTTCCTGCTTTGCTACGTACAAGTACTGTATAATTTATATTTGTAAGGTAACATATTTTGTAAATGCTTTTACTGTAAATACTGTATGTACTGTATCATTATTTATCACTATCATCATGCGCGTTAAATGCCTTGTTTGTTCTGAGCGTGGTTGTCTACTGAGCGTACACGCCGTCGTTTCAGGCGGCGTCATAAAGAAAAACATTTCATTTGGAAGTCCTGAGAAAAATACGTAAACTAAAACATTGGTAATAAAAAAATCAACATACAGTACTGTATAATCAATATAATCGATGCAAAAACTAACCCATACATATATGTGTACACTAAATGAGTTTGTTTCTTCATTATGATCAGAGATGAACGTAAACAAAACATTGGTTGCCATTTTTTATCGTGCTTTTTAGGTGTTTAGGAAACGCATGATATAAAATCGCCTTTAATATTTGTGCCTGTTTTAGTTTAGGGTGCTGTAGTACATGCATTAAGTGTTCTGTACATTAAAGGGTGGTTTGTTAACAGTACTACGTACAAGGGAAGGTTTTAAAAGTCCGAATATACATGTTAAATAAATAGGTAAATATGATGTCACTACTTCGCGGATTTTCACCTATCGCGCCCGCGTCTGGAACCTATCTACCGCGATAAACGAGGGTTCACTGTAAAACATTGGTAATAAAAAAATCAACATACTGTATAATCAATATAATCGATGCAAAAACTAACCTATACATGTATGTGTACACTAAATGAGTTTGTTTCTTGATTATGATCAGAGATGAACGTAAACAAAACATTGGTTGCCATTTTTTATCGTGCTTTTTAGGTGTTTAGGAAACGCATGATATAAAATCGCCTTTAATATTTGTGCCTGTTTTAGTTTTGGGTGCTGTAGTACATGCATTAAGTGTTCTGTACATTAAAGGGTAGTTTGTTAACAGTACTACGTACAAGGGAAGGTTTTAAAAGTCCGAATATACATGTTAAATAAATAGGTAAATATGATGTCACTACTTCGCGGAATTTCACCTATCGCGGTCGGGTCTGGAACCTATCTACCGCGATAAACGAGGGTTCACTGTATTATCTAATTTAGAGTGCATATTGTCATGTGTAATTATGTGTAGTAATTTATTAAGGAGTTATCATAGGTTTTTGGGCTCAACCACGGATTAATCCTATTTCAATGTATTCTTATGGGAAAATTCGTTTCTACATCCGAATATTTTCTACATCCGAAGACGGTTGTGGAACGGATTAAATTCGTATGTAGAGGTACCACTGTAAATCTATTTATACATCATGTTTTTTCTACATACGATGCCCAAATGGGAAACCACTGCTTTGTTTACGTTTCATTGGCAAACAATGAATGAATGCATTTACACATTTAACTTGTTACTAATTACACAAATAGCTTTTAGTAAATAGTATGAAAACTGTAGGAGTCTTTAACATATTGGTATTTGTGCAATACTGTACATATTTTTCATTAGATGTTCTGAAAAAGTTTGGAAATTACATATGTATGGGCAGCTGAGAAAATTTAATCACCATCAACTCACTCAGGGTACCACTATCAAGGATATGCACACATATGAAGACCTTTGACTGGCCAGACAGTACTACATTGGATCCTTCTCTCTGGTTATGGTTCTTTCCCTTTGCCTACTCATACACCGAATAGCTTGGCCTATTCTTGAAAGATTCTTCTCTGTCCTCATATGCCTGACAACACTGAGATTACCAAACAATTCTTCTTCACCTTTGACTGGCCAGACAGTATTGCATTGGACCCCTCTCTCTAGTCACGGCTTATTTTTTCTTTGCCTACACTTACACGGAATAGTCTGGCCTATTCTTTACATATTCTCGTCTTTCCTCATACATCTGACAACAATGAGATACTTAACACTTCTTCACCAAGGGGTTAATTTACTGCACTGCAATTTGTTCAGTGTACTTTCCTCTTGGTAAGGGTAGAAGAGACTCTTTAGCTATGGTAAGCAGCTCTTCTAGGAGAAGGACACCAAAATTAAACCATTGTCCTCTAGTCTTGGGTAGTGCCATAGCCTCTGTACCATGGTCTTCCACTGTCTTGGGTTAGAGTTCTCTTGCTTGAGGGTACACTCGGGCACACTATTCTATCTTATTTTTTTTTTCTTCCTCTTGTTTTTTTTAAATGGTGTGTTGGGCAGGCTTAATAGAAGGGCCATGGATGCCTGGTGGTTTATCAAGAGGTTGTCTTTTCCTTTTTCTGATTTTTTCTTCTCAAAACCATCCTTACTGTCCTCCCTTCAGTTGAAGTGGCTATCCTGGAGGGTATTTAGCCTTGCATGGTGTATCGGCTCCTCCATGTTGACCAGTTTTTCCGACTTTTTACTATAGTCTATGGATATCATCAATCACTTTTATTATTATTCTGTACATATTGTTTTTGTTTTAATTCTTGTTAATCTAGTTTTTATGTATGATGTCTCTTTTTTATTTCTATTAATTCTTATGCTGTCTGGAGACATTGAGCAGAATCCGGGACCAGTACGTCCTAGATTTCGTCAATGTCGTCTTCTGTATTGCAATATTCGTGGTCTTCATGCAAATATCCGAGACCTTACAGTTGCGTCCAGACAGTATGATATTCTTTTGTGCTCAGAAACTTTGGTTTCTAATATGAGGCACTCATCTGAGCTCCTTATAACTGGTTTTAAGAAGCCAATAATGCTGAAACGTGATTCCATTCCTAGGGCCAGGGGAATGGCGGTGTATATTAGGACCGAGTACCCTGCTTCTCATAAGTCCTGCTATCAATGTGGATGTCATGAGATTCAGGTAATAAAAGTTTGTGGCAGGCATAATAACTTTTATTTGTGTTCAATCTACAGGAATCCAGACATGGATGATTCTATCTTTGATTGTCTTCTTACCATTATGGCTAAGATACAAGAAGATGATAGAAAGGCTTCGTTTGTCTTTGTTGGTGATTTTAATGCTCACCATAGGGAGTGGTTGAGTTCTATCTCTCCTACCGATCGCCATGGCTTAAGAGCTTTAGACTTTGCCTCAGAATCAGGCTGTGAGCAAATCATAAATGAAGCTACTCACAGGTCTGGTAATTGCTTGGACCTCGTATACACTGACTCCCCTGGCGTTATAACTAGTAAGGTTGGTTCTCCAGTCGGGACTTCTGATCATGCCTTGATTTCATTATTAGTGAAGACTGAGCAGCCTGTCCCTGATATATCATATTCTTGTAAAATTTATATGAAATCCCAAGCAGACTGGAATGGGATTTTGCATGATCTTTTGTGCTTGAATTGGTCACAATTATATAATAGTGTAGATCCTGTTGTCCCTTTGAATGAGAATCTAGTCAACATAATTGATAGGCGTATCCCTTCTCGTGTGCTAAGGTACCGAATGAAGGACAAACCGTGGTTCAATGATCTTTGTAGACGTGCTTATTTGGAGAAGCAGGAGGCCTATCACCTTTGGAAGGGTAACAGATCAGATTTGACCTGGAACAACTATACTCAGCTTCGAGCTTTTGCTCAGAGAGTTTATGCCTCAACTGAAAAGGAGTACAATTTAATCATAAAAGAAACCCTCTCTGGTACAACTCAGGAACATAAATGGTGGTCTACCCTTAAATCTGCACTCTTTGGTGTAGATGCAACAGTTCCTCCTTTACTTAAACCAGATGGCTCAGTCACTCACTGTCCAAAGGAAAAGGCAACCCTTTTGGCTGATGTTTTTGACAGTAAACAGAGTAATGAAAAACTTGAACTTCCTCATTCCTGTTTTCCTGAGGCTAAACTAACTAGTTTAGCTTTTCGATCTCGTGAGATTAAAGCTCTGTTGATGGACCTTGATGCTTATGGAGGTGTAGACCCTAATGGTATTTTTCCTTTGTTTTTTATAAAGACAGCAGATTTCCTAGCTCCAAAGTTATCTGTTATTTTACGCAAGTTAGCAAGAAGAGGAGCTTTTAGCACTTGTTGGAGAATTGGTAATGTTACTCCTCTATGTAAATGTGTTTGTGGTAGCTCAAGTCCCACTGATTACCGCCCAATTTCCATAACTCCCATATTATCTAAAGTTTTTGAACGTCTTCTGGCAAAACGTCTTAATAGGTTTGCTGAAGGTAATCATCTATTCCCTAGTTTGCAATTTGGTTATCGGAAAGGCCTTGGAGCATGTGATGCCCTTCTTACAATCTCCAATGCTGTACAGAAATCCCTTGATTGTGGTCTGGAAGTTCGTATGATTGGCCTTGATTTTAGTGCTGCCTTTGACCGTGTTAATCATGAGGCCCTTGTTTTCAAACTGAAACAGTTGGGAGTGGGTGGGTCGTTTCTTAGCATTATTATTGATTTTTTAAGTAGTAGATCTCAAAGAGTTGTTGTTGATGGGCACCATAGTGAGTATAGGAATGTGATATCCGGTGTTCCACAGGGTAGTGTTCTTGGCCCATTCCTTTTCATACTATATACACATGACATGTGGTTTGGCCTAGAAAATAAGCTTGTTGCATATGCAGATGATGCTACTCTCTTTGCATCAATTCCATCCCCTGAATGTAGATCTAGGGTTGGTGAATCCCTTAATAGAGATTTAGCTAAAATTAGTGCATGGTGCAAATTATGGGGTATGAAGTTGAATCCTAACAAAACTCAAAGTATGATTGTAAGTAGGTCAAGGACGGTGGCTCCTCAACATCCGGATCTCAGTATTGATAATGTTTCTTTAAATTTGTATGACTCTTTCAAAATTTTAGGCGTGATTCTTGACAGCAAATTTACTTTTGAGAAACATATAAGGTCTGTGTCTTCTTCAATTGCACAAAAAAATTGGCTTATTGAGAAAGTCTTTTAAGATATTCGGTGATCAATCTATTCTGAAGAAGTGTTTTAATTCTTTTATTCTACCTTGTTTTGAGTATTGTTCTCCTGTCTGGTCTTCAGCTGCTGATTCTCATCTTAATTTGTTGGACAGAAACTTACGGTCTATTAAATTTCTTATTCCTGATCTAGATATTAATCTCTGGCACCGTCGATCAATTAGTTCATTATGCATGTTGCATAAGATTTTTCATAACTCTGACCATCCTTTACATTCAGATCTCCCTGGACAATTCTATCCTGTTCGTAATACTAGGCAGGCAGTTAATTCTAATAGCCAGGCCTTCTCCATCATAAGACTCAATACTACGCAGTACTCTAGAAGTTTTATTCCAGCTGTTACCAAGTTGTGGAATGATCTTCCTAATCGGGTTGTTGAATCGGTAGAACTTCAAAAGTTCAAAGTTGGAGCAAATGCTTTTTTGTTGACCAGACGGACATGAGTCTTTTTATAGTTTATATATGACATTTTTGTTGTTGACGTTGTTAATAGTTTATATATGATATATTTCTTTTGACATTACTTTTTTTAGAATGATTTATTGTTAATTTGTTCTCTTCAGTTATTTATTTCCTTATTTCCTTTCCTCACTGGGCTATTTTTCCCTATTGGAGCCCCTGGGCTTATAGCATCTTGCTTTTCCAATTAGGGTTGTAGCTTGGATAGTAATAATAATAATAATAACAAGGGGTTAACTACTGCACTGCAATTTCTCAGTAGTTATTAACCTCTTAGGTAAGGGTGAAATAGACTCTTTAGCTATGGTAAGCAGCTCTTCTAGGAGAAGGACACTACAAAATAAAGCCATTGTTCTCTAGTCTTGGGTAGTGCCATAGCCTCTGTATCATGGTTTTCCACTGTCTTGGGTTAGAGTTCTCTTGCTTGAGGGTACACTCGGGCACACTATTCTATCTAATTTCTCATCCTCTTGTTTTGTTAAATTATTTATAGTTTATATAGGAATTATTTATTTTAATGTTGTTACTGTCCTTGAAATATTTAATTTTTCCTCACTGGGCTATTTTCCCTGTTGGGGCCCCTGGGCTTATAGCATTCTGCTTTTCCAACTAGGGTTGTAGCTTAGCAATTAATAATAATAATAAGATTATAATTTCCAAACTTATTTAAACCATCTTATAATATACTGTATAACAAAGTTTTTGCATAGCTTACTAAGAGATATTTATGTCGTTAGTTACCACTTGGAGGAAAAATCTGTTCGTTCGTTGTGACCGACTATAAAACTTAAATAAGAGTTTCCTTCAAGGAGTCATAAAGCAGTTATAAATAAGTCTTCCTTCTACGACAACCAAGAGATAAGTGGAGCAGAGGGTGGGATAGTTTGTAACTATACAATGTTACGAGAATCTCACATCTCGTTAATTCTGGTCCTATCTAAATGACTTAGGAGTAAACTCATATAATTGAAGAGGGTTTGTATTCACCCAGGAACAAACTTGCTTTATAACCAAAAGTCATAAGGTGACAAAAATTTTATAACTTCGTAGGCCTGGTGTACATAATTTGCTTTTTCTCTCTCTTCCTTATTTGCATCTTCATATACAAGCAACAGAGCTCCATGCTACACTTATTTTATAATTCTGACCATCTCTTATCTCACAAAAGCTCTTAAGAAAACATGTTACTATCATACATGAATATGGAAGCTATACAGTCAGCCCTCAATATGCGCGGGTTCTATATTTGCGGACTCAGTCATTCGTGATACAGAGAACCCATAAACTATCAAATATTATTATTATTATTATTACTATCCAAGCTACAACCCTAGTTGGAAAAGCAAGATGCTATAAGCCCAGGGGCTCCAACAGGGAAAAATAGCCCAGTGAGGAAAGGAAATAAGGAAATAAATAAATGAAGAGAACAAATTATCAATAAATCATTCTAAAATAAGTAACAACGTCAAAACATACATGTCATATATAAACTATTAACATCATCAAAAACAAATATGTCATAAATAAACTATAAAAAGACTCATGTTCGCCTGGTCAACAAAAAAGCATTTGCTCCAACTTTGAACTTTTGAAGTTCTACTGATTCAACCACCCGATTAGGAAGATCATTCCACAACTTGGTAACAGCTGGAATAAAACTTCCAGAGTACTGCGTAGTATTGAGCCTCGTGATGGAGAAGGCCTGGCTATTAGAATTAACTGCCTGCCTAGTATTACGAACAGGATAGAATTGTCCAGGGAGATCTGAATGTAAAGGATGGTCAGAGTTATGAAAAATCTTATGCAACATGCATAATGAACTAATTGAACGACGGTGCCAGAGATTAATATCTAGATCAGGAATAAGAAATTTAATAGACAGTAAGTTTCTGTCCAACAAATTAAGATGAGAATCAGCAGCTGAACACCAGACAGGAGAACAATACTCAAAACAAGGTAGAATGAAAGAATTAAAACACTTCTTCAGAATAGATTGATCACCGAAAATCTTGAAAGACTTTCTCAATAAGCCTATTTTTTGTGCAATTGAAGAAGACACAGACCTTATATGTTTCTCAAAAGTAAATTTACTGTCGAGAATCACACCTAAAATTTTGAAAGAGTCATACATATTTAAAGAAACATTATCAATACTGAGATCCGGATGTTGAGGAGCCACCGTCCTTGACCTACTTACAATCATACTTTGAGTTTTGTTAGGATTCAACTTCATATCCCATAATTTGCACCATGCACTAATTCTAGCTAAATCTCTATTAAGGGATTCACCAACCCTAGATCTACATTCAGGGGATGGAATTGATGCAAAGAGAGTAGCATCATCTGCATATGCAACAAGCTTGTTTTCTAGGCCAAACCACATATAAATGTGTATATAGTATGAAAAGTAATGGGCCAAGAACACTACCCTGTGGAACACCGGATATCACATTCCTATAATCACTATGGTGCCCATCAACAACAACTCTTTGAGATCTATTACTTAAAAAATCAATAATAATGCTAAGAAACGACCCACCCACTCCCAACTGTTTCAGTTTGAAAACAAGGGCCTCATGATTAACACGGTCAAAGGCAGCACTAAAATCAAGGCCAATCATACGAACTTCCCGACCACAATCAAGGGATTTTTGTACAGCATTGGAGATTGTGAGAAGGGCATCACATGCTCCAAGGCCTTTACGAAAACCAAATTGCAAACTAGGGAGTAGATGATTACCTTCAGCAAACCTATTAAGACGTTTTGCCAGAAGACGTTCAAAAACTTTAGATAATATGGGAGTTATGGAAATTGGGCAGTAATCAGTGGGATTTGAGCTACCACAAACACATTTACATAGAGGAGTAACATTACCAATTCTCCAACTAGTGCTAAAAGCTCCTCTTCTTGCTAACTTGCGCAAAATAACAGATAACTTTGGAGCTAAGCAATAAAGTATTCACGGTTATGTAATAAGTAATCTTGTGGCCCGATGATTTCAAACAGATTGCGCTCCTTTGCATCCGGCATGCTTTGCGCCATTTCCCTCTCCACACAGCACTCCTACCCATCTCTTACCCACTCGACCTCAGTCTTACATTGTCTCTCCTTGCATGCGCATTTCTTACTCGAGTCCTTTTGGTGCAGAAACAGTGTGATGTAAAAGAATGATGTAAGAAACCTACAAATACAATACGTACATTACGCTACCCTACGAGCCAAACAGTCAATGGCTTAAGAGTTCTAACATGTTTCCGTCTTACTGAGTAGAACTTGGTATGTAAATGGTTAGTAGTGTTGTACCAATATTTTTTCTCTTAATTTCTATTATGTTAGTGCATTTATTGTGTATTTGTGTAATGTTATATCAACTACTGTACAATACTGTATGCACAAAAAAAAAATAAAATAAAAATGTTATTTTCCTTAGTAAAATAAATTTTTGAATATACTTACCCGATGATCATGTAGCTGTCAACTCTGTTGCCCGACAGAAATCTAAGGTCGGGATACGCCAGCGATCGCTATACAGGTGGGGGTGTACACAGCAGCGCCATCTGTGAGCAGGTACTCAAGTACTTCTTGTCAACAAGAACTCAATTTTCTCCTCGGTCCACTGGTTCTCTATGGGGAGGAAGGGAGGGTCCTTAAATTCATGATCATCGGGTAAGTATATTCAAAAATTTATTTTACTAAGGAAAATAACATTTTTCAATATTAATCTTACCCGATGATCATGTAGCTGATTCTCACACCCAGGGTGGTGGGTGGAGACCAGCATACATGTTAACATTAGAAGCTAAGTATCCCGTATTTCATTTTAGCAGTTATTCAAAATAACAAACATAAAATAAATAAGTACCTGGTAAGGAAGTCGACTTGAACCATTACTCTGCCTTTTTAAGTACGTCTTCCTTACTGAGCCTAGCTATCCTCTTAGGATGCTGAGCGACTCCTAGGTGCTGAAGTATGAAGGGCTGCAACCCATACTAAAGGACCTCATCACAACCTCTAATCTAGGCGCTTCTCAAGAAAGAATTTGACCACCCGCCAAATCAACCAGGATGCGGAAGGCTTCTTAGCCTTCCGTACAACCCAAAAAAACAACAAGTAAAAAGCATTTCAAGAGAAAGATTAAAAAAAGGTTATGGGATTATGGGAATGTAGTGGTTGAGCCCTCACCTACTACTGCACTCGCTGCTACGAATGGTCCCAGGGTGTAGCAGTTCTCGTAAAGAGACTGGACATCTTTGAGGTAAAATGATGCGAACACTGACTTGCTTCTCCAATAGGTTGCATCCATAACACTCTGCAGAGAACGGTTCTGTTTGAAGGCCACTGAAGTAGCGACAGCCCTAACTTCATGTGTCCTTACCTTCAGCAAAGCAAGGTCTTCTTCCTTCAGATGAGAATGGGCCTCTCTAATCAAAAGCCTGATGTAGTAAGAAACTGCGTTCTTAGACATCGGTAAAGCAGGTTTCTTGATAGAACACCATAAAGCTTCTGATTGTCCTCGTAATGGCTTTGTACGTCTTAAATAGTACTTAAGAGCTCTTACTGGGCAAAGTACTCTCTCTAGTTCGTTCCCCACCAAGTTGGACAGGCTTGGGATCTCGAACGACTTGGGCCAAGGACGAGAAGGAAGCTCGTTTTTAGCCAAAAAACCGAGCTGCAAGGAACATGTAGCCGTTTCAGATGTAAAACCTATGTTCCTGCTGAAGGCGTGGATCTCACTGACTCTTTTAGCTGTTGCTAAGCAAACGAGGAAAAGAGTCTTTAATGTGAGATCCTTAGAAGAGGCTGATTGAAGCGGTTTGAATCTTGCTGACATCAGGAACCTTAAAACCACGTCTAGGTTCCAGCCTGGTGTGGACAACCGACGCTCCTTTGAGGTCTCAAAAGACCTAAGGAGGTCCTGTAGATCTTTGTTGGTGGAAAGATCTAAGCCTCTGTGGCGGAAGACCGCTGCCAACATACTTCTGTAACCCTTGATCGTAGGAGCTGATAGGGATCTTACATTCCTTAGATGTAACAGGAAGTCAGCTATCTGCGTTACAGAGGTACTGGTTGAGGAAACTGCATTCGCCTTGCACCAGCTTCGGAAGACTTCCCATTTTGACTGATAGACTCTGAGAGTGGATGTCCTCCTTGCTCTGGCAATCGCTCTGGCTGCCTCCTTCGAAAAGCCTCTAGCTCTTGAGTGTCTTTCGATAGTCTGAAGGCAGTCAGACGAAGAGCGTGGAGGCTTGGGTGTACCTTCTTTACGTGCGGCTGACGCAGAAGGTCCACTCTTAGAGGAAGAGTCCTGGGAACGTCCACTAGCCATTGCAGTACCTCGGTGAACCATTCTCTCGCGGGCCAGAGGGGAGCAACCAACGTCAACCGTGTCCCTTCGTGAGAGGCGAACTTCTGAAGTACCCTGTTGACAATCTTGAACGGAGGGAACGCATACAGGTCTAGATGGGACAAATCCAGAAGAAAGGCATCCACGTGAACTGCTGCTGGGTCTGGAATCGGAGAACAATACATCGGGAGCCTCTTGGTCATCGAGGTAGCGAATAGATCTATGGTGGGCTGACCCCACAGGGCCCATAGTCTGCTGCAAACATTCTTGTGAAGGGTCCACTCTGTGGGGATGACCTGACCCTTCCGGCTGAGGCGATCTGCCATGACATTCATGTCGCCCTGAATGAACCTCGTTACCAGCGAAATCTTTCGATCTTTTGACCAAATGAGGAGGTCCCTTGCGATCTCGAACAACTTCCTCGAATGAGTCCCTCCTTGTTTGGAGATGTACGCCAAGGCTGTGGTGTTGTCGGAGTTCACCTCCACCACCTTGTTTAGCTGGAGGGACTTGAAGTTTATCAAGGCCAGATGAACTGCCAAAAGCTCCTTGCAGTTGATGTGAAGTGTCCTTTGCTCCTGATTCCACGTGCCCGAGCATTCCTGTCCGTCCAGTGTCGCACCCCAGCCCGTGTCCGATGCGTCCGAGAAGAGACGGTGGTCGGGGGTCTGAACAGCCAATGGTAGACCTTCCTTGAGAAGAATGCTGTTCTTCCACCACGTCAGTGTAGACCTCATCTCTTCGGAAATAGGCACTGAGACCGCCTCTAGCGTCATGTCCTTTCTCCAGTGAGCAGCTAGATGATACTGAAGGGGGCGGAGGTGGAGTCTCCCTAACTCAATGAACTGGGCCAGCGATGAAAGTGTCCCTGTTAGACTCATCCACTGCCTGACTGAACATCGGTTCCTTCTCAGCATGCTCTGGATGCATTCTAGGGCTTGACTGATCCTTGGGGCCGACGGAAAAGCCCGAAAAGCTCGACTCTGAATCTCCATACCTAGATAGACAATGGTTTGGGAGGGGACGAGTTGGGACTTCTCTATATTGACCAGGAGGCCCAATTCCTTGGTCAGATCCATAGTCCATCTGAGATTCTCCAGACAGCGACGACTTGACGGAGCTCTTAAAAGCCAGGCGTCCAAATAGAGGGAGGCTCTGATGTCTGCCAAGTGAAGGAATTTGGCAATATTCCTCATCAGTTTGGTAAACACAAGAGGTGCCGTGCTTAGGCCAAAGCACAGGGCTTGGAACTGGTACACGACCTTTCCAAAGACGAACCTTAGGAAAGGTTGGGAGTCTGGATGGACGGGGACATGAAAGTACGCGTCTTTCAGGTCTAACGAGACCATCCAGTCTTCCTTCCTGACCGCTGCTAGGACCGACTTCGTCGTCTCCATCGTGAACGTCTGCTTGGTGACAAAAGCATTGAGAGCACTGACGTCCAGCACCGGTCTCCAACCTCCTGTCTTCTTCGCTACCAGGAAGAGACGGTTGTAGAAGCCCGGGGATTGATGGTCCCGGACTATGACTACCGCTCCCTTTTGTAGCAAGAGCGACACCTCTTGTTGCAACGCTAGCCTCTTGTCCTTCTCCTTGTAGTTGGGAGAGAGGTTGATGGGAGACGTTGCTAGAGGGGGACTGCGGCAGAACGGAATTCTGTACCCCTCCCTTAGCAACTTCACAGACTGAGCGTCTGCACCTCTGCTCTCCCAAGCTTGCCAGAAGTTCTTGAGCCTGGCTCCCACTGCTGTCTGGAGAGGTAGGCAGTCAGATTCTGCCTTTTGCGGACTTGGAACCCTTCTTTGATTTGCCACGGTGACTGTCGGCACGGGTACCTCCTCTGCTGGAGGTTCTGCCACGAAAGGGCGGGATGAACCTAGTCGCTGGTGTGTCCACTGCGGCAGAACGGAAAGGTCTAGGCACGGAAGGTAAAGCTTTAGCCTTACGTGCGGAAGACGCCATCAGGTCATGGGTATCCTTCTGGATCAACGAGGCAGCCATCCCCTTGATCAGCTCCTCCGGAAAGAGACACTTGGAGAGAGGAGCAAACAACAACTCCGACTTCTGGCAAGGAGTGATCCCAGACGACAAGAAGGAGCAAAGATGTTCTCTCTTCTTAAGCACTCCCGACACGTACGAAGCCGCAAGCTCACCAGACCCATCCCGAATGGCTTTGTCCATGCTAGACATGATAAGCATGGCAGAGTCCTTATCCGAAGGGGAAGTCTTTCTGCTTAACGCTCCCAAACACCAATCGAGGAAGTTGAAGATCTCAAAAGCACGAAAGACTCCCTTCAACAGATGATCCATGTCAGAAAAGGACCAGCAAATCTTAGATCGTCTCATAGCCAGCCTGCGGGGAGAGTCAACCAGACTTGAGAAGTCGCCCTGGGCAGAGGCAGGAACTCCCAAGCCGGGTTCCTCTCCCGTGGCATACCAGACGCTAGATTTGGAAGCAAGCTTGGTAGGCGGAAAGATGAAAGCAGTCTTTCCCAGTTGCTTCTTGGACTGCAACCACTCTCCCATAACCCTCAAAGCTCTCATGGATGAGCGTGCGAGGACAAGTTTGGTGAAGGCAGGAGCTGCTGACTGCATGCCCAGAGCAAACTCGGAGGGAGGAGAGCGAGGGGTTGCAGACACAAACTGTTCCGGGTACAAGTCCCTGAACAGCAGACACAAACTGTTCCGGGTACAAGTCCCTGAACAAGGCAAGGACTTTCCGAAAGTCTAAGGAGGGAGGCGTAGACTTGGGTCCTTCTAAGTCGGAGTGCGAATCGTCCAAATGTGCAGCTTCGTCATCAGATACTCCATCATCCGAAAGCTGAGTAGGAAGTGGCAAAGGTGGAGCAGAAAGCTGAACGGCTGAATCCGGCAGCACGGGTGCATGCGTAGCTGCTGCGGATCCAACATCATGCCGCTGCTGGTCAGTCTGCGAGCTGGCAACAACAAAAGCAGAGTGCTGGTGCGTGGGAGGGACTGCCGTGGGTTGCGGAGCATGCCGTATGGGATGCGGAGCATGCCGCATGGGTTGCGGAGCATGCCGCATTGTGTCAAAACACGGCAGCTCGACAGCACCTTCCCACTGCTGATGCGGTAGCTCACGCATGTCAACGGAGGGTGCAGCATGAACATGCGTCTGGCAGGGTGGACTGCGCATCGGAGGTGGAGCTCTCACAGGTGGAGTGTGGGAGCAGGCAGCCGCAGTATCTGCTGAGCGCACAACCGTGGCAGGTTGTAGGTTAACTGGTGCCGTGTCAACCTTCTCAGCACGATACTCCTGCATAAAGGAAGCAAGCTGAGACTGCATAGTCTGCAGCATGGACCACTTAGGATCTACCGTGGTTGGTGCGGCAACAGACGGAGTAGTTGCCTGCTGCGGAACCACTCTACCTCTCTTGGGAGGTGTGCAGTCTTCGGAAGACTGCGGCGAGTCCGAACTGACCCAGTGGCTACACCTGGGCCGTTGGACTCGCTCGGAAGGGACCTTACGCTTGAGAGGTCGTGAGACCTTGGTCCAACGTTTCTTCCTCGAAACTTCTTCCACAGACGAGGAATGATAGGGCTCATTCGTCTGTTTGTGGATGGGACGATCTCTGACAGATACGTCCGCAACCACTGAGGGTACATCCGTACGCTGATCAAGGCCTGCCGAACACTTTGGTCCTTCGACATTGCTTCTCCCCTGGGCTTGGGAGGTTGCAAGAGGTCCCGGACTGGGAGGACGACTGGCACGAACAGATGTACCCTCATGCGCAACACTGACACTGACACTTTTCACTTCACTTGCACTCACAACACTTCCCACTGCACTTTGCGCTTTCAGCTCTTTGACATCTGCCAAAAGCTGATTACGGTCATTAGCCAATGACTCCACTCTGTCACCAAGAGCCTGAATGGCACGCATCATGTCCGCCATGGAGGGCTGAGCACTAGTAGCAGGGTCGGGAGTCACCACTACAGGGGAAGGAATAGGTTGAGGGGCATGGGGAGAGGAAAAATCAAAAGAGCGAGAACTCCTCCTGATCCTATCCTTCTCTAGCCTACGTGCATTTTTAAGGAATTCGTTAAAATCGAATTCCGAAAGCCCAGCGCATTCCTCACATCGATCTTCCAATTGACAGGATTTACCCCTACAATTGGAACAAACGGTGTGAGGATCTATGGAGGCCTTCGGAAGACGCCTAGTACAAGCCCTAACACTACACTGCCTGTACTTAGGGACTTGAGACTGGTCAGACATCTTGAATTGTAGAAATAGTCAAGGGGGAATTCCAAAATCTAGCAAAGTTCGTTAACAATTAATCCAAATTAAATCAAAAAGCTTGCTAAGCTAATGATAAAGATTCCTGAATAACGAAGGCTAAAATCTAGAGCGAATACAGTACATCACCAAAATCGTGAAAAACAACTCCAGAATCAACAGCGTATCCAAGTAGGTCTTGCCGGTGGCACGACAGAGGAAAAATTGAGTTCTTGTTGACAAGAAGTACTTGAGTACCTGCTCACAGATGGCGCTGTTGTGTACACCCCCACCTGTATAGCGATCGCTGGCATATCCCGACCTTAGATTTCTGTCGGGCAACAGAGTTGACAGCTACATGATCATCGGGTAAGATTAATATTGAAAACTGTGCTTTACAGTAGTAATGTAGATATAGGCTATGTTTACGTTAAGTTTGAATGGTGCAAGTCAAAGTGCTGGAAACCGCTAACATTTATAGTGTAACCTTAGCTAATTAAGCTATGCTGTAGTGATAATACTAGATATGTATTACAGTAATATATACTACAGTATCAGCAAGTGTTATATTAGATAGAAAAAATAAACTTTTTTTTGTTATAACATATATTTACATACAAGTGTGGGGATGACTCGTGTTATATGTACTGTGCCGTAGTTTTACTGTGTACTGTACATAGACAAATGTACATGTATTGTACACTTACTGAAATGTGTTTATTTATTAACACAATAATTATACTGTGATAAAAACCAAGTAAAATCAATATCAGGCAATACAGTGGATTTCTTAGCGTGCTAAGAGTTAACCCACCCTCGGGCAGCAAGTATTGGCGGATTTTTGCTTTTCACAGGTGTCTATTACCTAACCCCACGAATAAGGAAGGGCTAACTGTACTTTTGAGGGTTATCAAAATCAAGAGGGTTACAATGCAGTATCACTGTACTGATGTATCTTCTTATGAATGGTATGCTAAATAATGAAGTTCCTTTTATCTCTGAACTCTACATTTCTCTTTCTTAAATAGTGTGTATACTCTAGTATAATAACTTTTTTCACAGGATTTTGTAGATGCGTAAAGTATGTAAATGGAGCATCACTGAGTATTGTAAATGACTAAATGAATGAGTATTAACATGCAAAAAGATTATAAATATTAAAAAATTTATACACATCCCTACAAACAAGCAGCTCTTACATAAGGAGACATATGCATGAACTTTAAATTTACATTGGTCACCAAAAACACAACTGGTAATAAGTCCATAGCCCACTTTTCCCTACAAGAGCAACTATTTCTTACTTGCAAATTCACCATATATCATGCTACTAAAGACAACAACCAATTTTGGATAATGAAGTACTTTATTAAGTTGAATTATTTAGGGGAAGTAGTGTCTAGCCTAATTATAAAATGAAGGATTCAGTATATAAAAAAAAATGTCACAAACCTCCACATTTCATTAAGGTCAAGATATAATTCTGTACTGTAATATGGTATTAATACTCAAAAGTTTCATTAACCTAATTTATGCCTAAAGAAAATAAATGCATCTTTAAATTTATGAAACAAAAACAGCATGCAAAGAAACACTTCAATTACAACTGAAAATAGACTTCTGGTTAATCATCTAAAGGTTCTTATCAGAATAAAACCAACTAAAAGCTTAACCTACCTTTTATCATCAAAAGGATAATTGATAAATTTAGGGTCAAATGGTATATCCGGCAATGTGTTGCAATACTTGACTCGGCTCACAAGATCAGACCTAGAAAATTATTAATGATTAAAAACAGAATAAAATTGAAACATATTTTCCAATATAAACCATTATAAAAAAATAAAATTTAAACCACAGCTGCCAAACAATTGCATTCACAAATGAAGTTTGCTTGAAGAAAAAGTCAAAATACATTAATAATCCTATTATTGTATATAGGACTAAACCACCTGCTGTTACAACACAAATATATATTTTTAGTGCTTCAAGAAGGACTACACATTAGTTTTAAATATGAAATTACTGCTATCCATTTGAATTAAGACCTAACTAATAATGTTCATCTCTGCTTGCTTCATTGGGTTTATATTTAGCTATTACAATGACGAAAACAATATTTCTTAATACTAACTTGAATTCCCCTACAAGACTAATGATCTCATTCAACTTCACAAACACATGAAAAAGAATAGAAAGATTTTGTCTTTGTTTCACCTAAAATAATTACTTCTCTCCAGCAGACTTAATCAACATCATTTTCTGACATTTCATCATAATCATGGCTTAGTCTTAAAATCTCTAACATTGATTGATTTACATATGCTCAATCATACTTTTAATTTTTTTAAATTCCAGTAAACAAAATTATCGATATTTGTAAAGTAGCTTCAAAAAATGAGAAAAGAGGCTGGCATATTAAGTTGGATTCTTTATGGAATAAGACTACTGTATTTATATGCCATGAACTATTTGGAGTTTTTCCCCAATATAACTTCAATCTGACTTAAAACTACAGTTTCTACAAACTAACTTGGATGCGGGAGAGCAAATATACATAAAGAGCATGGCCCTATACATAAAGAGCATGGCCCTAATACAATTTGAATTAAACATGTTAACTTCCTACCCTAAGTGAATACTAGATGACTCAATAACATGCAAAATTCTACATTTAATAAAATACAGCACACCACTTTCACTTATGACAAAAAACAGAACTGCCATTTACTTTTATGTTCGACATAAGGACAGAGATGGGGAATGAGTAGAATCTCCTCACATAACGAACTAATGTACTGTACCACCAGTCGATGAATCACAAAACAGTTTAATCCATACCTGGTTGTATTTTCTATAAATAAAATAATGGTCAAGTCATAACAGAATGAAATTAAAAAGTTTTACTTGCCTTCTTATTTGTATCTGTTCCTGTGGCAGGCTTGAAAAGAAACAATTATTATAGTTCAAAGTTTCATTATCATTACTTCCAGATTGCATTGCTATTTATGTGGTAAAAATTACAAAATTGGAAGCAAATTGTATTTTTCTTAACAATACAAACCTGTAGCTTTTCATTAGGGATTATCTTTCAGCAAAGCTGGAAGACTAGCCATTAAGACTTTTAAACTGAGGTGGCAACTATCCAAACTGCTAGTTAGCGGGGGTAGTAAGTGTTGCCAGCTACACCTCTCACTCACATACCAGTGAAACCAAGTCACTTTTTTATTGCAGGCCGGACTTATGGGGGACAGGTGATGGCGGGACGATATGTATAAATAGCTCCAGGTTCGCATCATTAAGAAAAATAAAAATTACTTTCAAATTCGTCAACGGTTCCAAAACTCTATAAACATTACGCATTTATCAGGGATGATAACTCGCCCATCCAGAGGGTGGAAGTCCGACCATAGGCTTGGCCAGTGTCCTGGGGTTTTCATGTACAGGCTTGGTATGTAACTGAGAAAAACCTTGACACCTCGCTAAAAATTTCGTGCAATGCACGTATAGCAGCCTGAGCATCCTGTGTGCGTGTGAAAAACTAGCAATGTGATCATCTAGGTAAGAATATTCCGAGCTTAATATGACAAATTCGTAGGTAATTTGTATTTTTCCTAACTATACAAACCTTAGCTATTTAATATGGGTTATTACTTTCGGCGTAGCTGAAATGACGAGCCATTATAATTTTAACGAGGGTTTACTACCCCACCACTAGTTAGCGGGGGGTAGGGAGGGTAGCTTGCTAACCCCCCCCCCACCCCCTCACACACACCTGTGCTTGAGCTCACTTTGCTTAGAGGTAGGACTTAAAGGGGGATAGGGCTGGCGGACAAGTTTGATTAAATAGCTAAGGTTTGTATAGTTAGGAAAAATACAAATTACCTACGAATTTGTCATTTGTTCCGTAACTAACATACAAACCACGCTATTTAATATGGGTGACTCACCCGTTAGGAAGGGTGGAAAGTCCCAGCCAGTACTGGCTTTTGGCTTTGCCCGGGGACTCAGTATCTGAGTGTGTCAGCACTCAACAATAAGGAGTCCCCGCACCTCGCTAGAACCTTGCTACGCAAGGGCTGCGGCCTACATAAGCTGTGTGTGGAGGAATAGAGTGTGACTCGTCCTAGGAAGTTGACCTATAGTCCTTTAGATGGAAACTTTGGGCTAGGACTCTCCCAATACCACCTCATAATGGTATGGGGACGTGACAGTATTAGCTTAATACTAGGAACACAAGGAAACATGGTACACCTGCAGTGGTTCGAGGTCAGCTGTGCAGAGAACCCAGGATGCAGCTTTCCCCAAGAGAGGGGAGGATGAAGAAAAGAATAAGGGCCAGACATACCTTTTCATTCATGCAGACTAAAACCGGGTAACAATGCCCTCAACCTTCTGCTACTTGTCCATTAAGGAGCCTGAGGTTTTAAACCAGCTGTTGTGCAGCCACCACAGGGACGATAAAAAACGTATCGAGCCTCCTGTGGGTCACGTCTTGCAGGTAGTGGGCTGTGAAGGTCGTCTGACGCTTCCACATCCCAGCTTGGAGCACCTGCGTCACTGAAAAGTTTTTCTTGAAGCCAGGGACGTAGCTACGCCCCAGACGTCATGTGCTCTAGGGCGACGTGACGGAGGAGGGTCTGGATTCAGGGACAGATGGATCACCCTACGAATCCGTGCCGAGATGGTATTCTTGGTGACCCTCCTCTTAGTCCTCCCAGTGCTCACAAACAATGCCTGCACCTGGGGACGTACTGCAGCCATTCTTTTGAGATATAGCCTCAGACTCCTTACTGGACACAGTAGGAGATGGTCTGGGTCATCTGTTACAGAAAGAAGACTCGAAATCTGGAAGGAGTCGAACCGAGGGTCCGGCACTCCCGGATTCTGAGTCTTAGCAATAAACTCTGGGACGAATTTGAACGTTACCTCCCCCCATCCCCTTGAATGGGTGATGTCGTATGAGAGACCATGAAGTTCGCTGACTCGCTTGGCCGAGGCCAAAGCTAGTAGGAACACCGTCTTCCAAGTTAGGTGGAGATCTGAAGCCTGGCGAAATGGTTCGTAGGGAGGTCTCTTAAGAGACCTGAGAACTCGAACCACGTTCCATGGAGGAGGTCTCACTTCCGACTGAGGGCAGGTAAATTCATAACTACGTATGAGTAGGGAAAGTTCCAGCGAAGAAGAAATGTCCACTCCTTTGAGCCTGAAGGCTAGACTTAAGGCTGAGCGATAGCCTTTCACCGCCGAGACTGAAAGGCGCATTTCTTCCCGCAAATACACGAAGAACTCTGCTATTGCTGGAATAGTGGCATCGAGGGGAGAGATACCCCTTCCACGACACCAACCACAGAAGACTCCCCACTTTGCCTGGTAGACAGATGCGGATGACCTTCGCAGGTGTCCAGACATCCTGACCGCAACTTGTTGCGAAAATCCTCTCTCAGCGAGGAGATGCTGGATACTCTCCAGGCGTGAAGTCGTAGTGAAGCTACGGCTTTGTGGAAGATGTTGGCGTGTGGTTGTTTGAGTAGCTCGTGTCACGGAGGGAGTTCTCTCGGAAGTTCCGTTAGGAGTTGCAGAAGGTTCGGAAACCATTCCGCGTGATGCCATAGCGGAGCTATAAGGGTCATCGAAAGATTGACCGATATTCTGGTCTTGTTGAGCACCCTCCTCATCAGACAGAATGGGGGAAAGGGGTATACGTCGATGTTGTCCTACCGTTGTTGGAAGGCATCTTGCCAGAGCGCCTTGGGATCCGGGACTGGGGAGCAGTACAGAGCAAGCTTGAAGTTCAGCGCTGTAGCGAACAGATCCACAGCCCGGGAACCCCACACAGTCAGGACTTTGTTGGCTACTAGATGATCCAAAGACCACTCGGTACTCACTATCTGAGACTGTCGGCGAGCACATTCCTCTTGCCTGGAATGAAGCGTGCTGATAGTGGAATCAAGTGGGCTTCAGTCCATCTCAGTATCTCTGCTGCGAGATGGGATAGCTGCTTTGAAAAGGTACCTCCTTGCTTGTTGATGCAAGCCACTACTGTGGTGTTGTTGCTCATCACCACCACAGAGTGACCCGCCAGGTATTGTTGGAACTGTTGAAGGGCCAGGAATACGGCCTTCATTTCTAGCAGATTTATATGGAAGCACTTTTCCGATTCTGACCACAGGCCTGAGGTCCTGTGTTGCAGAACGTGCCCCCCCCCCCTTTCTTTGAGGCGTCCGAAAACAGCATCAAATCCGGGGGGAGGACGAGAAGATCCACTCCTCTTCGTAGGTTCTCATCTGTCACCCACCACTGAAGGTCCGTCTGTTCCGCAGGACCCATAGGGATCATGACGTCCGGGGAATCGTAACACTGATTCCACCGAGACTTGAGTCGCCATTGGAGGGATCTCATCCTGAGGCGACCGTTGGGAACTAGATGAGCCAAAGATGAGAGGTGACCGAGGAGACGTAACCACGATTGGGCTGGAAGTTCTTCTCGTCTGAGGAAAGGACTTTCCACCCTCCTTAGCCTTGTTATCCTGTTGTCTGATGGGAAGGCTTTGTGGAGATTGGTGTCTATGATCATGTCTAGATATACCAGTCTTTGAGTGGGAAGCAGAGAGGACTTCTCGAGATTTACCATGATCCCCAGATCTTGGCAAAGTCCCAGTGCCGAAGAAGGGCTGACTCCGAGTCTCCTAGGATCAGCCAGTCGTCCAGATAACGGAGGAGACGGCTGCCGATCCTGTGTGCCCACGACGATATTAGGGTGAACACTCTGGTGAAAACCTGTGGTGCTGTGGAGAGACCGAAACACAGCACCTTGAACTGGTACACCTTGTTGTCTAGGCTGAATCTTAAGTACTTCCTTGAAGACGGATGGACTGGGATCTGGAAGTACGCGTCCTTCAGGTCCAGTGTACACATGAAGTCTTGCGGTCTCGCTGCAAGTCTGACCGTGTCTGCGGTCTCCATGCTGAACGGAGCTTGCTTGACAAACCTGTTCAGAGCTGAGAGGTCGATGACTGGTCTCCAGCCTCCAGACGCCTTCTTTACAAGAAAGTCGACTGAAGAAGCCTAGGGGACCCGTCGACGACCTCTTGGAGAGGGCCCTTCTTCAACATGGTCTCGACTTCTGCCCGAAGGGCTTGCCCCCTTGCCGATCCCATGGCAAGGGAGCTCAACGACACTGGATCCGCTGTCAGGGGAGGTAGAGATGTTGTGAGCGGGACGCGATATCCTTGACTGATTACGGAAATCGTCCAGGAATTGGCCCCGAGTTGCTGCCACCTGTTCGCGCAACTTTGTAGGCATCCCCCCACTGGTGGACACGCAGGGGGACTGCCAATCCTAGTGTTTGCGGCCACGGCCGCTCCCTCTAGGATTCTTTCCTCCCCTGAAGGACTTTTTGCCTTTCTTGTCCTTGACAGGAAAGGGCTTAGACACCGTCGTCTTCGCTGCAGCTGCCGGTTTCGTGGTCTTGGTAGGACGCGGTTGCTGGGGTGCTGGAGGTTTATAGGGCTTCGATGTTAGAGCCCTATGTAGGAGAGAGTCCTGGTTGGACTTCCTCCACCTCTCAGCCGCCTGCTCCACGTCCTTAGGCTCGAACAAGTTCTTCCCCATAACGGAAGAATGTCTGAGCCTGCTGATCTCGGTATTGGGGACCTTTTGATGGAATCTCTCGGACACCGCATCTCGACGTTTCAAGATGGTATTAGCCCACAAGTTCGAGACTTGGTGGGCTAGAAACTTGATCGTGTGAGTGCCCGAGAGTAAAGAGGTCTCCATAGCCTTCCTGGTACTTTCTTTGGACAAGTCCTCTGAACGTAACAGGATGCCTAGGGACCCTAGCCAGATATCCAGCCACGAAGTTGCCTGCATGGCACACTTCGCTACCTTCTCCTGGCTAAGGATCTCCGTCGCTGAGAACGAGACCTGCCGGTTGGAGAGTCTCTCTTAGAGGGACTACCCTGGTAAGCTCTTCCAAAGAGTGGTGTAGGGGAAGAGCTAAACAAGTCTCCTCAACGATGTCAAAGTACCTCCTCTGTTGGACACGAGGAGGTGGGAGGAGTTTGTTGCCGGCGCTGGATCGGCTGGAGCAGGCAAGCTCGGAGAGCTGGGCTTTGACCTTGTCTCTAGCACTCTTAACCCCTTGAGACCAGGGCAAAGCCGCACTGGCCTTCGAGGGTTTTTGAGTCCCAAAGACTCGGTCCAAGACCGTGTCTTTGCCCTCACGAGGGGGAATCTCTGGATCCGCAAACCCATTGAGATTCCTCATAAGGGTCAGAACCTGCCAGAACGCATGCTCTGACTCCTGCAGCTCTCCTCCTGAAGGGCTAGCAGCGAAGTCTCCTGTACCCAAAGGCTCTTCTTGGGGCGACTCGTGGACGTTTTCCGAGTGCTTGGCTGGCTCCGATCTAAGCCTTGAAGATGACTTCGGCACAGACTTGGAGTCCTTCGACTCCCTCCTGGGAGGGATTGCAGGACTCCAACAACGATGGTGGGAGGCTCTTCTCCACCCCTAACAGAGAAGACTTCCCAACGCGAGGTGGGGTTTTCCTCATTGGTGCGATGGGGGAATGCCTCACCTCACGTGACTCCCCTGAGGACGGGAAATCTTCGTCCGAAAGGGAGGGAGTGAAAGTCTGGGGGGGTGAGGAGGCCTTCCTCAAGGACTTACGAGGAGTCAGCTTCGCCCTCGGAGAAGTTACCACGTTCGAAACTCCTCTCTTCCTCTTCAGGAGAGTAGAAGCTGCCAATGATTTGTGGCCCAGCTCAGAGAGAACAGGCTTAAAAGCCTGCATGACCGCTCTGACCAGGGACCCAAACCAAGGCTGCGCTGTCAGAAACTCCCTCTGGAGAGAAAGGGATCGACCAATCCCTAGGAGGAGTTACCAAAGGGGGGTCCGCCTGAAAAGATGATGGAGAAGAAAAGTCCCTGGATCTTTCCGGAACCTTCCCCCCTACCGGCGAGCGCGCTGTCCTGCGCTTGCGGGGGGAGGGGGGGGGGACGCGATGATGATGACCTGGCCGCGTGTTGTCCCGCAGCCTCGCGCGTGGGGGGTTGAGGATCGCGCTGGGGAGCGTGCTGGCGCTTGCGCAATGGGAAATGCCCTAGGTCGCGTGCGGGAGACTGTTGGCACGCGAGGGCGATGGCGAGGGTGAGCACGGGCGAACCATGGCGCGAGCTAGAGAAGGCAGAGGGTGCGCTGAAAGAAGGATAAGCGCTCGCCCGTGCGAAGGTGACTGTTCATGCGCGCACAGGGTCCGACCGAAGAGGCCGTGCGGGCGATACCGTTGGGCGCGCGCGCGCAGGAGACACATCTCTTGCGCACGGGCACGCATGAGACCGTACATCACGCTGTGGCGATGGGCGTGGGCAAGCTTCGGAGACTGCGCGCGAAGGCGTGCTGGCGAGGGATGGCACGCAGGCGGGGAACGATGGCGCGTTGGTGATCGCTGGCGAGCAGGGGAAGAAGTTAGCTTCCCCACTGCGCCCAGATCAGAAGATCGTGGGCGCGCAGGAGATCGTTGGCGCGCAAGAGAGCGCTAGCGTGTAGGCGAGCGCTGGCGCACAGCAGATTAAGGGCGCGCAGTAGCGCGCTGGCGATCTGGAGAGCGCTGGCGCTCTTTAACAGGAACGTCTTCTGTCGAGGAGCGCTTGCGCGCAGGTGCGCATTGGCGCACAGGAGAGCGCTGGCGCGTAAGGGACGTATGCACTATCTTGCGCATATGCCCTTAATGCCCCGAAGGGACCGTTGCCTGTTTTACAACAGGATGCGTTGGCGCCCGCAGCGCGTCAGCAGCCAGGAATGGCGACGGAAGGTCAGCAGGTCTAACGGGTGGAAGGTCGGCGTGTCCTTTGTAAGGACGACCTTCCACCGAAGGAGATCGCGAACGATCTGCAGAAGTGTCCAGGGTTGTAGCTGGGAGAGTCGGAGAACGATGGCGAGGTTCCTCTGCAGCAGACTGCGGAGACGATGAACCGAAGAGGCGCCTCCTCACACCCTTGTAAGGTGAAGGAAGGCCTCTACGGCGAAGAGGAAGGCGGGCTTTACGCCTTATGCGCCCTCTGGGGGCCGTGGGACCATCAGCAGTCCTCCGAAGAGGAGTCTCTGTGAGTGAACTCCCCCGAGGGGGAGAATCACCGGCAGGAGAGACCGTTGGACTTAGTTCCTCCCTCGAAGGATGTGCAGAGGGAGGAACTAAGCCTTCAGCTAGAACAGGATCATCACGAGCAGAGGTTTGAGATATCGCATCGGAAGCCTCTGCCACCACAACGTCGATGATAGACAGAGGATCAACCTCTGCCAAAGTCGGCGATTGTTTGACAGCGGCCCCCAACCGGATCATGTCAAACAAGGCTTCCTTGGAGCGCGAACCCTCAAGCCCCAAGGAAGCCCAAAGCTGAAACAAATCATCATCAGACACATGAATATTTAAATCCTCCCCCAGGGGAGGAGGAGGAGCTGCCTCACTATAGGAGGCAATTCCCTCTCCCAAACCCCGAGATCGGGCAACAGAACTATGGCCTACGCTACCACTCGACAGATTCTCGGAAGAAAACGATCGAGTGGGAGCTTCGGAGGAGCTTCGGAGGAGCCCTTGGGATTTTCTCCTTTCAAAGAGACCTTCGAAAGAGAAATATCCCGCCTGGACTACTTCTTCCGGCGCCGAGAAAACCTCTCCCACTGGGAGGTAGACCACTCCCTACACTCACTTTATTTCTATCACACTGCTGGCCCCTACAATAAGGACATATGGTGTGAGGGTCCGTATCGACCGCCGACATAAACGTGCCACAAGGTCGGTCGGGTAATCCAGGACACTTTAGCATAGCAGAGGCCAACTTCACGCACACCTGTAAAAAGAAAAGCAAAAAGCATTAAATGGCTGTCAAGAAGGCGAGGGTGAAAGCGGACACGTCCGACTACCACCCGAGCCGAGAGCAAAGTGAGCTCAAGCACAGGTGTGTGTGAGGAGGGGGGTAGCAAGCTACCCTCCCTACCCCCCACTAACTAGCGGTGGGGTAGTAAACTCTCGTTAAAATTCTAATGGCTCGTCATTTTAGCTACGCCGAAAGTAATAACCCATATTAAATAGCGTGGTTTGTATATCAGTTACGGAACAAAGGAATATTGATATCAAACATAGACGTTTCCCTATACCCACCTCGAGGGGACTATCGGGGACATGGACAAGTATTAAATCTATACTAGATTACACAAGAGAAATAATTATTATCTGCAGATAGGCAAGGCCAGCATGCAGAGGACCCATGGTGCTGTTCCCCAAGAGAGGGGAAGATACATACATATACCAAGGCATTTTCCCCAATTTTGGGGTTAGCCGACTTCAAACAAATGAAAAAAAGGGGACCTTTCCTCTCTACGTTCCTCCCAGCCTGACAAGGGACTCGACCGAGTTCAGCTGGTACTGCTAGGGTGTCACAGCCCACCCTCCCCCGTTATCCACCACAGATGAAGCTTCATAACGCTGAATCCTCTACTGCTGCTACCTCCATGGTCATAAAGGCGACCGGAGGAAACTGCGTCACAATCGCTCACCATTCATTCCTATTTCTAGCACGCGCTCTTGCCTCTTCTCAGATCTATCCTCCTATCACCCAGAGCTTTCTTCACTCCATCTATCCACCAAAACCTTGGCCTTCCTCTTGTCCTTCTCCCCTCAACTCTTGTATTCATCACCTTCTTTAGCAGACAGCCATTTTCCATTCTCTCAACATGGCCAAACCACCTCAACACATTCATATCCACTCTAGCTGCTAACTCATTTCTTACACCTGTTCTCACCCTCACTACTTCGTTCCTAAATCTACCTACTCGAGATACACCAGCCATACTCCTTAGACGCTTCATCTCAAACACATTCAATTTCTGTCTCTCTGTCACTTTCATTTCCCACAACTCCGATCCATACATCACAGTTGGAACAATCACTTTCTCATACAAAATGACAAATTCGAAGATAATTTGTATTTTTCCTAACCATACAAACCTTAGCTATTTACAAAGGGTATTACTTTTAGCGTAGCTGAAATGGCGAGCCATTAGAATTTAACGAGGGTGTATTACCCCCGCGCTAGTTAGCGGGGGGGTAGGGGAGTGGTAGCTAGCTACCCCTCCTCCCCCTCACACACAGGTGAATACTCACTTTCACTTGGAGGTAGGACTTGTCTTGGGGGACAGGGCTGGCGGGCAAATATGTGTAAATAGCTAAGGTTTGTATGGTTAGGAAAAATACAAATTATCTTCGAATTTGTCATTTGTTCCGTAACCGAAATACAAACCACGCTATTTACAAAGGGTGACTTATCCCTTAGGAAGGGTAGAAAGTCCCCAGCCATACTGGCTTTGGCTTTACCCAGGGACTCAGAATCCGAGTGAGTCGCACTCGAGAAAAAGAGTCCCTGCACCTCACAAGTTCCTTGCTCCGCAAGGAACCATGTGGCCTACGTAAGCTTGTGTGTGAAGGAAGAAGTGTGACCCGTCCTAGGCAGTTGACCTGGAGTTCCAGAAGGAACTCTGGGTTAGGACGTTCCCAATACCACCTCGTCAGGGTATGGGGGACGCGACAGTATTGACTCAATACTCGGAACACAAGGAAGCATGGTTTACCTGCAGAGGTTCGAGGTCAGCTATGCAGAGACCAGGATGCTGCTTCCCCGTAGAGGGGATGATGAAGAAAGAAGTAAGGGCCAGACATACTTCTTTCGTTCATGCAGACTAAAACCTGATAACAATGCCCTCAACCTTCTGCTACCTGTCCAAAAAGGAGCCTGAGGTTAGACCAGCTGTTGTGTAGCCACCACAGAGCGATAGAAAATGTATCGAGACTCCTGTGGGTCACGCCCTGCAGGAAGCGGGCTGCGAAGGTCATCAGACGCTTCCAGACTCCAGCTTGTAGCACCTGCGTCACAGAGTAGTATAACTCGAAGGCGAGGGACGTTGCGATGTATCCAACATCGTGCTGTAGGGCGACGTGACGGGGGAGGGTCTGAAGACAGGTCGAGATGAATGTCCTTGAGTCCGGGCTGAAGAGGTATACTGGTGACTCTCCCCCCATGTCCTCCTTGTGTTCCCAAATCGGCTGCAACTGAGGACAAACTGCAGCTGTTCCCAGCGCTAACCTCTCGATTCCTTACTGGCAAGAAAGAGAAGGTCTTGGGACATCAGACACAGAATGGAGACTCGAAATCTTGAATGAATCGGACCGAAGGGCCGGGACCCTCAGATTCTGAGTCTAGCCAACAACTCAGGAGCGAGCCTGAATGTTGCCTTCCCCTCTTCCTTAGAAAGGGGGGAGTAGTAAGAGACCAAGAAGATTGCTTACACACTGGCCGTGGCCAGAGTGAGCAGAAGACCCAAGGCGGAATACAATCCGAGGCCTGTCGTAAAAGGGTCTTGAGAAGATCTCTTAAAGGACTAAAAGTCCGAGCCATGCTCCAAGTTGGAAGTCTTCCTCCGACTAGGGCAGGGACGATCGTAGCTTCGCATGAGCGAGGATAGATCCAGCGGGCAGGAAAAAGTTATTCCTTTAAGCCTGAAGGTCAGGGAAAGGCTGAGCGACAGGCTTCATTGCCGAGAGCGGAAAGGAGTTTCCTCCCGCCGAAAGGCAATAAGACCGTTATTGCTGGAGAAGAGGCCTCAAGGGAAGAGGTATATCTCCCACGGCACCAACCACCTTAGACTCTTCACTTTGCCTGGGAGACCCCTGTGGATGACTATCGCAGATGACGCGACCTCCGTACCGCGACTGTAGCGGATTGTCTCTTCTAGAGGAGGAAGCGTAGTGTCTCCAGGCATGAAGCCGAAGCGACGCCCCGGTTCGGGAGAGATGTCGCAGTGTGGTTGCTTGAGTAGTCTGCGCCGTGGGAGAAGCTCTCCCGGGAGTTCCGTCAGGGGAAGCAGAGGGTCCAGAAACCGTTCTGCGCATAGTCCCAGTGGAGCCCTCCCATTGAAAGGTTGACAGACAACCTGGTCTTGTTGAGACCCATTGTCCGCAGACAAAAAGGAGGGAAGACGCAGGCGTCGAAGTTGTCCCACCATCACCGGAATGCATCTTGCCAGAGTCTCGGGGTCTGAGACTGGGGGGAAGACTAGCGGAAGCTTGAGGTTCCAAGCTGTCGCGATCAGGTCCCCCAGACCAGCACTTGCTGGTTACCCAAGGTCAAAGACCCCTAGGTACACTCTCTCTATGAGGCTCTGCTCGGATAGTCTGAGAGAAACATTCCCCTGCCTGGAATGAGAGAGCCGATGGTGGTATTGAGAGAATCTCAATCATCCCGGTATCTCTCCTGCAAGATGTGAAGGTGTGAAAATGCGTCCCCTGCTGGTTAGAATGAAGTCGACGCGCAACGGGGCAACTCGGCAGGAGCTGTAGGATCTGAAGAGGGGCCAGACTAAGGCCCCTAAGCCTGCCTGAATGATGGAGAGGTATCCTTCAGGTCTTGACCATAGGCCTGGACCGGAACATGCCCCCCCCCCCCCTTTCCTTTGACAAGTCCGAGAACCGCATCAAGAATGTGGGGAAAGGACGAGAATATCCATCACCATCAAGAGGCTCCATAGGTCAACACCCATTGCAGGTCTAATAGTTCCGCTGGTCCCATAGGGCCAGGGAGTCCGGTTAAACATTGCCTGAAGCCACCGGAACTTGGATCGCCCCACATGGAACTTATCCTGAGGCGACCGTTCGGACTATAGACGGGTCAATGAGGAAAGAAGAACTAGGAAACATTCCAAGGTAGGGCTGAAAGCTCTGCTTGACTGAGAACAGGTACTGCGACTCTCCTCAGTCTTGCCACAGTCAACCGAAAGGAAGGCTCGGAGGATGTGGTAACAGAATCTGGCGTCCCCAGGAGGTCACCCATCCAAGTACCGACGTTGCTTAACCTCGCTGGACGGACGAGAAGCGGGGTTTCCAATGTGGTAAGGCGGTTGACTCAATATCATGGCCAGATACACCAGATGTTGAGGCAGAGGAAGAGAAGGCTCCAAGCAAAATACCATGAGCCCACACTCATGGTAAGCATCCGGAAGCTTGTCCCGGCGCTGAAGAAGGTCGAAACCCGAGCCTACCGGAGTTGACCAGCCCTCCAAACAGCAGAGGAAGCAGAAGCCTGCACCTGAGCGGCCAAGAGGAAGGCAGGGAGAGTTCTCTGGGGAAACAAACCTGCTATGCCACGGCGGGATAGCCACACTGCATCATAAGCAGGAATACTTGCAGTCTAGGCTGAATTCGACGAGCACCCTGGAAGATGGATGGAATGGAAACTGAAAGTACCCGTCCTTCCGATCCAGGGTTTAAGGAGTCCTGTCGCCTCGTTACCAGTCTGATCGATTCTGCTGGTCTACGCTGGCCGAGGTTTGTTTGACAAACTTGATCAGGGCTGAGAGGTCGACTATGGACATCCCCTCTCAGATCCTTCCTTACAAGAAAGGATCGACAGAGGGGGCCGGGGGTGAAGCCGTCGATGATCCTAAGGAAGACCTTCGCCTAAGGTATGGATCATTCTGCCCAACCGGGCAACTCTGCTGACGCTATGGCATAGAGGTTCAGAGACACTGAATTCGCTGACAGAGACGGCAGGCGCGATATCCTTGGCTACTCACAGAGATTGTGCGGGAATGGGCATCGGGAAGCTGTCATTCGGATGAGTAACCTTAAGCATCCTCCCAGCGAAAAACCTGCAATCCTAGAGTTCGTGAACTCCTTTTAGGACTATGCCCCCCCGGGGGAGTCTCCCGTGCCATCTGTTCCTGACAGGACTGCAATTGGACACCTTGTCTCAGTTGTCGTAGCCGATAACTTAGGCCGACGTGGTTGAAAGAAAAGGGCGCTGGAGCCCTGCAGAGTCTGGAAGAAAGCGCCTTGGAGGAGTGAAACCGGAAGTCGATTTACTCCGCACAGCCGCTGTCTAAGTTTCTGTCCTTGGGCACAAACAAACTCTTCTCAAGGATGGAAGGGTGTCTGAGGTCGTCGACCTCCACAGATGAGACACCCGAAGGAAGCCCTCAGTCAGCGCGATCAGATGGTACAACATTGAGCTTGTCCGCAAGTTAGATACTTAACGACGAAAGGCCAAGGTGCCTGAGCTCGAGAAGAGGAAAGTACCCTTGATCTTCCTGTAGCTTCCTTGAACCAAACCTCGGGCCGTAACCGAGGAGAGAAAGAACCTGGTAAGCTCCCAGAGGAAGAGGTAAGCAGTCACCCCTTGTCCGATGGAGAAATCTCGAACGGAAAGCCCCCCCGCCAAAAATCCTTCCAGGGAATGACGGGGAAGGGCTAACCCAGGTTCAGGAATAGAGGAGTGTTGCTCAGATCTCCCTTAAGTTTCTCCTATTCTTGCAAGTGCCATGCTCTGTGTTTACGGGGTGAGGCAGTGTTCTGGAAATACGCTCCAGAAGAACTCGCCAGGCTGGTCATGCTGCGAAAACCCCATTGGGAATCGTGGTCGCAATTGCCCTGGAGCTCGCGCGACGGGAATTCCTGGTGATCGGCGAGCGATAACCCATAGACGAGCAATGGATACTGCAAGAAATAAGCCGACATTTGTGCGAAGAAACACTGTAGGTTCGCGCGACGGAACACCATCCGTCTGCGCGATGGAAAAAAACCGTTGGTTCGCGCGTGGGCGAACATTGGAGAGCATGAGCGTAGACGTGCAGGCACGTGGGCGCGCAGGCGAGTGGTCGCGCGGTTGCACTGGCGAGCGGTCACACGGTCGCGCGGTCGAGCGGTCGCGCGGGCGAGCGGTCGCGCGGTCGCACGGGCGAGCGGTCGCGCGGTCGCGCGGGCGAGCGGTCGCGCGGGCGAGCGGTCGCGCGGGCGAGCGGTCGCGCGGGCGAGCGGTCGCGCGGGCGAGCGGTCGCGCGGGCGAGCGGTCGCGCGGGCGAGCGGTCGCGCGGGCGAGCGGTCGCGCGGGCGAGCGGTCGCGCGGGCGAGCGGTCGCGCGGGCGAGCGGTCGCGCGGGCGAGCGGTCGTGAGGGTGGGCAGGTGGATGAGAGCGAGTCCGAGGCGGCGAACGCAAGCGTTAGCGCGATGGCGAGGAAACGCGCTGCCGTGTGGGCGAGGAGGACCGCTGGCGATATGGATCAACAAGCGATCGGTGGTGAGCTGGTGAGCGCTAACGCGCAGGTTGGCGATGGCGCGTTGTGTTATGCCGACGTGATGGTCGAGCAGTATGCGCAGGTGAGCGATCGTGCGTTGGCGAGCAGTATGCGAAGGTGAGTGATCGCGAGCAGTGATCAGCATGCGCTGGGTCGCGCGATGGTGATCAGTATGCGCAGGGTCGCGTGATGGTGATCAGCATGCCAGGGTCGTGCGATGGCGATCAGCGTGCGCAGGTTGGCGGTCGCGCGATGGCGAACAGCATCTGCAGGTGGGCGATCGCGTGATGGCGAACAGCATACGCAGTTGAGGGTCGCGCGATGGTGATCAGCATGCGCAGGGTTGAGCGATGGTGATCAGCATCCGCAGGTGTGCGGTCGCGCGATGGCGATCAGCATCCGCAGTTGAGGGTCGTGCGATGGCGATCAGCATCCGCAGTCGAGGGTCGCGCGATGGCGATCAGCATCCGCAGGTGAGGGTCGCGCGATGGCGATCAGCATCCGCAGTGCAGGGTCGCGCGATGGCGATCAGCATCCGCAGTGCAGGGTCGCGCGATGGTGATCAGCATCCGCAGTTGAGGGTCGCGCGATGGCGATCAGCATCCGCAGTTGAGGGTCGCGCGATGGCGATCAGCATCAGCAGTTGAGGGTCGCGCGATGGCGATCAGCATCCGCAGTTGAGGGTCGCGCGATGGCGATCAACATCAGCAGTTGAGGGTCGCGCGATGGCGATCAGCATGCGCAGGTGAGCTAGTAGCTGGCGAACCATGTTCCTTCAGAAGTGTTGGAGAACGTTGGCGTGCCGGCTGTAACACACGTGGGCAATCCGGAGATCGCTGGCGGGCTGATGATCGCTGGCGGGCTGATGATCGCTGACGAGCTGATGATCGCTGGCGAGCTGATGATCGCTGGCGAGCTGATGATCGCTGGCGAGCTGATGATCGCTGACGAGCTGATGATCGCTGACGAGCAGAAGCCTACGCGTGGAAGCCTGCGCAAAGAAGAAGAGTCCTTGACCCTGACCTGAACCGAAGTTCTAGATCGCTAGGGCGAACGTGGGCGCACAGGGCGCGTAACAGGAACCAACAGGAACCGCAGGGAAGATCATCTTGAAAGCGCTGACGAACAGGAGAGCGCTGATGAGCAGAAGGGCGCGCAGGGAAACCCTGACACGCAAGGGGAGAACCCCCGTGGGGGCAACCCTTTGCCCCGAAGGGATCGATGTCCGCCGGGAGACTGATGTCCGTCGGAAGACCACTGTCCGTCGGGAAGACCGTTGCCCGTCGGAAGACGAGATCAGACTGCTGTCCATCTGCACCAAGGCGGGAGATCGAGAAAAAGGAGTGTAGGCTGCAAACGGAGATCCAAAAAGGCGCCTCAAGCACCCTTATAGGGAGATGAGAGGCCCTTACAACGAGGCGGACGGTGGGCCTTACGGCGAGGAGGCCAACAGCAACAGCAACAGCAACAGAAGAAACCTCCGAAGAGGAGTCTCTATGAGTGTACTCTCTCGCGAACGAAAGAGAAACACTTCGTGGAAGAGACTGGTCAGCCAGTGACCTAAAAGGAGCAATCCTCCGAAGAGGAGCTCCTGCAGTTGCCCAGCCCCTTGAGCGAAACTGCAGGTGCGACCGCTCAGCACCAAGAGCATAGTCGCACGAAAAAAAGGCAAGAGAGGAACCCCCCAAAAGGGGAAAAACTCAAGCCTGGACAGGAAAAACTTCCCTCGGAAGGAAAGTTATCCGCCCAAGGAGGCAAGCCTCCTGAGTGTTCTAAAATGAACTGGAGAGCTGTCCGACGTCACGGGAGTACTACCAGTAGAAGGAGACACACCCCTGACGAAAATGCAAGGGGGGAGGCAGCAACAGCCGAATCCCCAGGACTCAACAAGACAGCTCACACCGTTGCTATATTACAGAAACGAACTAGATCGGTAACTGTAAAAAAATAAAACATAATATTAGTACACATTCATTCTCCCGGGAAGGCTCCGAAGAGGAATCCCGAGGGAAAGGAACAAGAATTACACAACAGGCACGTGCCCTCACAACCACTTACACTCACGGAAGGAGAGCTGTAACCAAAACAGAATTATAACAATTATAATTATGTAACTATGTAATTATGTAATTTAAAAATGAATGAACACTAAAGAAAGAACGAAAACCCCGAAAGGAATCGTTCTACAAGCTGAAAAAAAAAAAACAAAAAAAACAACTACAATTAGATTCATAACTAATTGAGACAAACGTACGGCGTAGCAACCCCCCACACGGAAAGGAAGCTAGGCTACAAGGGCGTAGTAACACGTAGTAAAAGGGTGAACGACCTCAAGAGAGAGAGAGAGAGAAAGACATAAGTCAAACTCGATAGCCACCCATAAAATACGCCGTGGTGGCCTAACTGCCGAGGCCTCCACGTAGATATCGTACACTACACACACACATCTGAAAAGGAAACTTACTTATTTCTATACTCAAATATATATACAAACATGAAAACATGTTTACATATATATTGAGTAAATGAAAAGTAAGCGATTAAGTAAAGACAAAACAGACAATGGCTGCCAAGCGAGGACCAAGACAGAGACGTCTGTCACAGTCCGAGCCAAAAGTGAAAGTGAGTATTCACCTGTGTGTGAGGGGGAGGAGGGGTAGCTAGCTACCACTCCCCTACCCCCCCGCTAACTAGCGCGGGGGTAATACACCCTCGTTAAATTCTAATGGCTCGCCATTTCAGCTACGCTAAAAGTAATACCCTTTGTAAATAGCGTGGTTTGTATTTCGGTTACGGAACAAACTCTCTTTACATTCATGCCCAACCCTCTATTCTTTACCACTCCTTTCACTGCCCCCAACACTTTGCACCCTTCATTCACTCTCAGACGTACATCTGCTTCCACTCCACCATTTGCTGCACCAACAGACCCCAAGTACTTAAACTGATCCACTTCCCCAAGTAACCCTCCATTCAAATGACATTCAAACTCGCACCACCTTCCCTTCTCGTACATCTCATAACCTTACTCTTACCCACATTAACTCTCAATTTCCTTCTCACATACTCTTCCAAATTCTGTCACTAATCGGCCGAGCTTCTCTTCCGAGTCTGCAACCAGTACAGTATTATCCACAAACAACAACTGAGAAGGGAAGATTAAAGAAAGAAAGAGCCAGTCATTCCAGACTACAGTGAACCCTCGTTTATCGCGGTAGATAGGTTCCAGACGCGGCCGCGATAGGTGAAAATCCGCGAAGTAGTGACACCATATTTACCTATTTATTCAACATGTATATTCAGACTTTTAAAACCTTCCCTTGTATGTAGTACTGTTAACAAACTACCCTTTAATGTACAGAACACTTAATGCATGTACTACAGTACCCTAAACTAAAACAGGCACAAATATTAAAGGCGATTTTATATCAATGGTTTCCTAAACACGCTAAAAAGCACGATAAAAAATGGCAACCAATGTTTTATTTACATTTATCTCTGATCATAATGAAGAAACAAACTGGAGGTAGAGCTTTGCTTATTACCCAGACATATTTCCCATACTTTTCCCTTAGAACTACATCACATCTTCCTACTTTAGATATATATATATATATATATATATATATATATATATATATATATATATATATATATATATATATATATATATATATATATATATTTATATGTATACACATATACATACCTACATATATACATACATACATATATACATAAATACATATATATATATATATATATATATATATATATATATATATATATATATATATATATATATATATATATATATATATATATTACTGTATATATATGGGTTATGGAAAAAATCCGCGAAGTGGTGAATCCGCGATGGTCGAATCGCGAAGTAGCGAGGGTTCACTGTATTCCTATGAAATCTATGCTCTCCACCATATGCTGCTTGTTCATAAAGTTGCATTGAGGTATTCTAAAGCACTTGGGCAGCCACCATAGGACCAATGGAGAATGTCTCCATTCTCCTGTTGGTCAAGTCTTGCAGGTAGCAGGCGGTGAAGGTCGTCTGATGCTTCCACACACCTGCTTGCAATACCTGCACCACAGAGTAGTTACGTTTAAACGCCAGGGACGTACTTATGCCCCTGACGTCATGAGCTCTAGGTCGACTAGCAGGATTCACTGCATGGTCAATGACCCTGCGAATCCAAGCTGAGATGGTGTTCTTTGTGACCCTCCTCTTGACCTGTTGCCGAAGAGTGCCGAAACTTGGGGGCGAGCGGCTGCAGTGCATTTAAGGTAATACCTCAAACTCCTCATTGGGCAAAGTAACAGTTGATCTGGATCATTGGTTATAGAACAATGATTCCTAATCTGAAAGGGCCCGAATCTAGGATCCGCTACTCCCAAATTTTGAGTCTTACCAATAAACTCATGGACGAAGCTTAGTCTCACTTCCCCCCCATTCCCTTGAATGGGCGATGTCGTAGGATTGACCATGAATCTCACTAACTCTCTTGCCCGAAGTCAATGCAAGTAGGAACACCATCTTCAAAGTGAAGTGGCAATCTGTTGCCTGATGTAATGGTTCATAGGGAGCACCCTTCACAGACGGAAGGACGCAAACCCCGTTCCAAGGAGAAGGCCTAACTTCTGACTGGGGGCAACTGAGCTAATAACTTCACACGAGGAGAGACAATTCCAACGAAGATGATAGATCAACTACTTTCAGTCTAAAGGCAAGGCTTAAGGCCGAGCGGTAGCCTTTGACCGCTGAGACAGATAGCTTTTCCTCCCGAAGGTATACAAGGAACTCCGCTATTACTGGAATAGTGGCATTGAGGGGAGAGATACCCCTTCCACAACACCAACCATAGACAACAGTCCACCTAGCCTGGTAGACTGATGCTGAAGATCTACTAGGGTATCCAGACATTACACCAGGCAACAGATCGCCACCTCACTTTGAAGATGGTGCTCCTACTTGCATTGGCTTCGGCCAAGAGAGATTCAAGGTCTATCCTACGACATCACCCATTCAAGGGAATGGGGGGGAAGTAGCACCAAGCTTTGTCCTTGAGTTTATTTCTCCCTGTAAAAGGAAATACTAGATAGTCTCTAGCCGTGAAGTCGAAGAGAAGCTACTGCCTTGTGGAAGATGTTCGCCTGTGCTTGTCTGAGTAGATCTTAACATGGAGGGAGTTCTCTCGGTAGCTCCGTCAGGAAATGCAGATAGTCCGGGAACCAGTCTGCGTGATGCCATAGCAGAGCTATGAGCGTCATGAAGAGGTTGTTGGATGCTCTGGTCTTGTTGAGCACCCTTCACATCAGACAGAATGGGGGAAAGGTGTATACATCAATGACTCACTGTTGTTGAAATGGATCTTGCCAGAGAGCCTGAGGATCCGGGACTGGGGAACAGTAGAGTGGGACCCTGAATTTCAGAAACGTCATGAACAGATCCAGTTGGGGAATCCCACAAAGTCAGGACTTTGTTGGCTATCAGATGATTCAAAGACCATTAGAGCACACTATCCGACTCGCTCTGCTCAGATTGTCCCCGAGCACATTCCTCTTGCCCGGATTAAAGCGAGCTGATAGGGTCACCGAACTTTCTTCTGTCCATCTTTAGTATCTTTACTGCTAAATGGCAGAGGGGCTGCGAAAAAGTACCACCTTGTTTGTTTACGTAAGCCACTACTGTGGTGTTGTCGCTCATCAACACCAGAGTGACCCACCAGGAACTGTTGTTGGGCTAGAAAGGCTGCCGTCAACTCTAAGAGATTTATGTGCTGGTACCTTTCGGACTTAGACCATAGCCCTGAGGCCGTGTGGTGCAGCATGTGGGACACCCACAATTGTTTTGATACATCTGTGTAGAGCATCAATTCCGGGGAAGGGATGAGAAGGCCTGTCCCTCAGCGGGATTCTCGTCTGTCACCCACCACTGAAGATTAGTCAGTTGCTCCTGTCCCATAGGAACTAACGTATCCGGGGAGTCGGTGTATTGGCTCCACCTGGATTTCAGCCGCCACTGAAGAGATCAAATTTTGAGATGGTGGTTGGGCACTAGACAGACAAGGGATGCCAGGTGACCTAGGAGATAGGTCGGTGAGAGGGAGGGAGGGAGGGAAGTAAGCTGGTAATTGAGTTAGGTAGGCAGGTATGAGAGGTAGGTAGGCGAGGGAGGGAGGGAGGGAGGGGTGGGAGGGAGAGAGGAAAGAGAGACAGGTAGGAGAGGTAGGTAGGCAAGTAAATGGATGAGGGAAGAAGATAGGCAGGCAGGGTTGGTAGACAGAAAAGTAGGTTTAGGGGCAAGTTTTGTCGCCCTCATAGGTTAGGTTAGGTGGATATAGTAAGGCTACACAGTTCCTCTAGATTTTATCTGCAGAAAAGAAAATATTCTCTGGCCACTTTTCAAAATCATTGTAAAGAAAACAAGCCGATATAAACATGCAGTGCTCGAAATAGCTACCACAGCTGCTGTCAATGAGTAGATATTGTTTTCGTCAGTAACCTTTGCATGAAAGTACAGTTTTTGTTTGTTGTGTTGGGGGTTTTGCTATTATCATCTTCTGCACATCGCTCATTCTCACTTTCCCCTACCAACAAACCAAAATCCCACCTGGGAAACCTGATTACGGTTGACGTTTGTAGGGTGGTGGTACAGTAATCGGAAAAGATAGTTTTGTGATAACAATAATAGAACACAACAAAACACCAAGAAAACGAACAAATCTTTTTTTATTCGTGCACAATGGTCTAAGTAGTCTTATGAAAATTTAGGGGTGTCTGTAGTTTTTGGGGACAAGGCGATATCTTTCTTATTACTAGCCAAATCGTTTTTCATTATAGGGAAGATGTTCTTTACAATGATCCAATATACCATAATATGATGTTATTTTATCATTTTGAATGATATCATAATTTACCTTTACCACGGCAATATTTTCAAAGTTCAGCACGGTCCGAACGCAAGTCACGGGTAGCTCCTGCTTAGTTTCCAACTTTCCCGATAGATAGAGCCTGTGTCATCCCAGTCTAAGAAACATTCGGTTTTACAATTTAATACTGTCCCGTCAATCTACATATTTAGGCTTCCGTAAGTTTGTAGTTTTTAGGGACACGTCATTTATAGTGAAATTTGATACTTCTAGGATAATTATCCTGAAATGTTAGGTTAGGGAAAGGTCGTCACAATGCGTCGTCCGCTGAAGCCACGGCCAACTTACTCGATCGTAAAATTTCCTGCAAGCATTGTTTCCTACCTGACTATAACAACACCCGTTTGGCGGCGCTCGGTTCGCCTATCAGCTGGTGGTGCAAGCTTGAACAGTTATCGATGTTCGGACTTATGTTTTCGCTAATTCCAACAATCTTCATTTTTAACCTCGTTAAGATTGTTATTTCATTGGGACACGTCCTGAAATTATGCCGAATACTAATTTGTTTTATATACAACCAAAGGTTAGGTTAGCCAACATCTAGTTAAGATATTTTGGTAGATAAAGCCAGTGTCAAACAAAGCAAACGAACTAACCCTTTCGTTGGCCGCGTGATTTCAAGTTTTTAATCACCCCCCCCACATGACCCGAGATTGACCTGGAGTCGACCCTTTCCAACTCTAACCGCCGTAATGGATAGTCGTGTTTCGTACAGTTTCTCTTTGAGTGATGTTGCTGAGTTTATCACTCATATTGATCAAATTGATTCGATTAAGCTAAGGTATATACACCTACGTGATTTTACTCGAGTTGCCCCAAATTTTTTCATTATTTATTTTGAGAAGGGCTTTTAGGTGATTTTAGGGGTCCATGTGAGAAGTGTAAAATTGGTGAAGGTGCAAGAACCCGAGGATTTTGGGTTTAGTGACATTGAATATTAAGGTAAGCCTGAGTAACTTTTTTATTATGACAATGTGGTTTATAATTTTGGGTGCTGCCCATACCTTTTTTTTGTGTAGGAGAGAGACTTACGAAGGGGGTCCGGGGGCTTGCCCCCGCGTAGGGGTAGTGACCTGGGAACTACTAGGTTCGGTTAGGTTGGGTTTGTATATTAGCGACAGTGGTTGGGGGGTCGCAGGGGGGCGTTAGCCCCCCCGGTTAGGTCACGAGGAAGGTAAGGACATGGTTTGTAGGCCAGGTTAGGAGGGGAATTTTGGGTTAGTTGTCCATTTTTCTCGCACATTTCCAACATCCATGACCAGAGTGGTCCTAGTATGTAGATTGTTGGGACAAGCATTTACAAAACTAGTTAATTTAATATTATTTCATTCCGTGACCATTTCCGTGAAAAATAGCTGATTTCGGACTTTTTTTACTCGATTTTCAGCCGGTCAAAGGGCTGTCCCCATAAACTACAAAGGCTCCACAAATTTACCCTAGTCTTTGCTCCACTGTTGCTCACTTCGCTCACAAATCAACATTCTCATTGTTCCTCTATTCTGGTAAGCTGTACAATGTTGCACAACTATACACGCATTAGACGAGTGGCCGAGTATTTTACCGGACAAAAATGTCTGTGACCCAACTACCCATGATTGTGTGTGTATCTTTTATATACATCATGAACCATTACTTACAAGCATTTTAAGTCAACCCCCCCCCCCCCCTTCAAACGTAAGACCTTCACCCTAACTCACCCAACCTCTTACAAATCTTCTGCAAAAAAGTAGAATCCTACGTATTAGACTGAGGTTTTAATACGTTCTGCATAATAGAGTAATTACAGAAATGGTTCTTGCAAATTTATTTCCGTTTTCAGCAAACTAAGCTGGCGACCCTAAGCAAAACATGCCTTTGCCAAAATGCATCTGGAAATCTATTGACTTGTGCCAACTGTAAATTGTACTCTGGATACTTCCAAGCTTATCTAAGTGCCTACCTTCTCTCTCCTGTTCTTGTTCGTTTTTCTCTCTCAGCAGCAGCTTGGTTTACCGTAGGAATAGGCGGCATCTTGTATCAATTGGCGACTGAAAATATATACAATGAGAATTTACGGAATTGTGTTTACGATTACTACATTGTCAATGTTGACGAATCCAGCGTTCTATAACAAAACACATTCGTACTTAAGGTGCCAGGTAGGATTTTTTTTACTTTATTTCGGTACAAATTTCCTTCACTTTGCATTGACATTTTACAAAATTTATAAAAAGGTATACAAATAATCACCTACATGTAGTTTGCTTGGTAAAAATATATAATATCAAACTTATAACAATAACAGGTAACATCTTCTTCTTGGAGTATTAAAGCCAACACTTGTGATGTACAATAACTATCAATAACTTTCGAGAAATATAAAATTTATGCTAAGACCTGTTTCGCTAATAATGAATAATTACATTAACTTGATTACGAGTCAGACTAATTCAGGAAAAAATAACAAATGATATTGCAATACTCACCCTATAACCACTGGATTGTGGATGAAACCTTGTGCTGTAAAACTTAAGACATTAGTAGCTTCATAGTCGCCGCTAATTTGCATTTACAATTGTGATTCTCAGATATAAGGGTCTTTCCTTTTCAATATGCCTTGTATTCCCAAAAGGTCACACTGCCGTATACTGAAATTCAGCAAGTTTCCGATTAATAGTAATACCAGAAATCAACAAAACTCACACCGTAAACGGCTATACTAAAACTAGTAATCAATCAGCCACCCGTTGAGAAACTACCGCTAGAGAGTTATGGGGTTTTTGACCCGACAGTACTACACTGGATCCTTCTCTCTGGTTAAGGTTTATTTTTCCTTTGCCCAAACACACAAACACACTGAATATTCTGGCCTATTCTTTACATATTCTCCTCTGTCTTCATAGACCTGACAACACAGATTACCAAACAATACTTTTTCATGCACTGTAATTGTTCGGTGGCCACTTTCCTTTTGGTAAGGGTAGAAGAGACTCTTTAGCTATGGTAAGCAGCTCTTCTAGGAGAAAGACACAACAAAATCAAACCATTGTTCTCTAGTCTTGGGTAGTGCCATAGATTCTGTCCCATGGTCTTCCACTGTCTTCGATTAGAGTTCCTCTTCTTTGAGGGTATACTGTTGCTGTTGTTGGAGTATTATAGCCAACACTTGTTGTTGGCACGGGCCTTTCCCTTGGTTGGCCCGTAGGGGTACACTCGAGCACACTATTCTTTATAATCTCTCTTCCTCTTGTTTATTAAATCAAAATGACTCCACCATTAAAACTACAAAAACATACCGTTTTAGTTCTCCTTTACTGGGAAATATGAAAGATGGAATTTCGTGGCTGTTCCTAAGGGAATTTGTGCAATTACATTATCTGCAGAGAACCCGCGACCTCGCTAAAAAAATTGACTATAGTATCGCGATTACAATCCACCCATTGGCGTCTACAGTCTGTATTTTGTTGGTCTGTGGTAATACCCTTCCGGTCCTAACCACCGTCCTACCCGAACTTTCGAATTATACGTAGCCACAAATGACAGGGTTAACAGATTTTGAAAATTGAAATAAGGGAAACATGAATTGGAGAAGTAGTTGAACAATACAGACACACAAATTACGTAAGTTAGTCACGTCGGGAGGTAGCGCGAAGTCCTTCTCAGATGGGTCCAAATTATCCAGGACCTACTGTACTTCATTGACTTCTTTTGTTTTCAAGTGCATTAAAGAAAAATCTCTGATAATAAAAATTATATAGAAATCACGTGTTTCTTACTCCTAAAAGAAAAGAAAAGTATGATTACTGAAGGGAAAGTCTGTAATTGATAAACATTTGAATAACATCTAAAAGATATAAGAAAATATTCTTCTCAGGCTACTTAAATATTATTGTTATAAGTATAAAAATGAATTAGCTAGAGCGTTTGAGCGAAATGCCTTGCATGAATTTAATTAATTCACCAACAACAGCCTCTAATCCAAAGGAACCCTCTCACTATAGGCCTTTTTAGCGGAAAATATCTGGCATCTCATTGGCTGATTCTTTCTTAGCTCTGATTGATGCTTGTATGTATGTAACGTCATGCAATCGCATTTTTACAAATACAGTAGATTTAACTTGGTATGGGTAAAAAAATCAATACTTATTGCATTGAAATTGAGTGAAAATGAAAAAATTTTCCGAGAAATAATCTTAGAATGGTTATCAATTTAGGGATAAATAGATAATGAATCTTGTTCAAGGGTATAAGTTAAATAAATACGTCATATTCGAAGGAATACAGACTGTCTGGCTACAATGATAAATGTGCCCGTGTGTATATGCTAAACTGTAGTAAGTGAGGGAAACTACTAATCACAGTTGAGGACATTATAGCAAACTGGAGGACCTGAATATCCTGCTAAGAGAGCTCCGGGTCTTACAAGTTGCTGTTCGAGAAACCTGCCCAATAAAATTGCTTTCAAACGCTCTAGATGGGACAGAGCTGAAGATTTTTAAGGGAATTAAAGATATATCTTTTTCAAAATATATACAGACAGTCCCTTGTAAGATGTTTAATAACATATTCTATTAGGGATATAGATTCTGATTACTAAATCATTATTTCTATTCAGAAAATACGTCTTTGTGGCGTCATCAAGAGTAGGATGAATTATACAGCTTGTCTTTGCTTCTGTTAGCTGGTTTTAGTAATCTTTTATTATATCAAACTTAAATAGTGAATTAACTGCATAGCTTTAATTCGTATTTCGTTACATTAATCATATGTTTATTAAAAAATGTTGTCATAAAGGGTAGGGGTAAAGTACCAGCATACACATTTCAGATAAATGATGACTTAAACACTACAAATCTTATGAAAACAAACTCGAAACAATCATCTAGCAAATAAAATGGATCTTAATATCAGTGTTGCAGGTATAAAATATAAAAACAGGACGAAAAACAAGGACCCTTAACTAGAGGGTTTGAACGAAATATCTCTTGTGAATTTGACTTGTTTGACAATTACAGCCCATAAGTCAGAGGAACCCTATCACCTTATGCGTTTCCTTTGCGGAAAATATCTGGCGTCTCATTGGCTAACTCGTCTTCTGGTGTGATTGGTGGTTGTATGTGACGTCATGCAATCTCGTATTTTATGAATGCATTCACCTGGGTAGAGGTAAAATACCTATGATTATTGTAGATAAATCAAAACTTAAAAATTACAATGTATATAAAAACAAGCAAGATATCATCAATTTAATAATAAAATAGTAATTGGATCTTTTTTTTTTCAATTGCGTAAGCTAAATAAATACTTAATTTTCAAAGCAATAATTAACTGGGTTCTGGCTACGTTGTTAAATGTGTAAGTGTGAATTTACAAAAGCAACAAGCAATCACAGCTGAAAAGATACAGACAATCGGAGGACTGGAATACCCCACCATGAGAGAGAGAGAGAGAGAGAGAGAGAGAGAGAGAGAGAGAGAGAGAGAGAGAGAGAGAGCTCCGAGGATTTATAAGTTGCAGTTTGATAGACCTGACTGGATTTCCATAAAATTGCTTTCAAACGCTCTAGCTATGAGTGGCGGACCTGAATATTTTTCGGTTTTAAGGGAATTAGCTATATAAATCTTCACAATATATAGAGTCAGTCCCATACAAACTGTCTTGATGACATATTCTATCAAAGAGATATATTTTAATTACCAAATATTTATTCTTATTAAGAAAAATACATCTTTGTGACATCATAAGGAGTAGGATGAATTTTAAAGCTTGTCTAAATGAGTGATTAATTCTGTTTGGTGGTTTGAGTGAAGTATTGAGTAACACGTGGCTAATATTAGATATTCAAATAAATACTATCACTGAACTTATACAGTAAAGGAACTGCAGTACATGACTGTACAGTACTTCATATTTTGTTACATTTCAAATATGATGTAAATCATTCGAATGAATAACTGACTGTTTTGGTTACGACGTTAGCTGTGTGTGTGTGTGGGGGGGGGGCATACAAAGACAATAACCAATCACGGCTGAGGTAGACATAAATATTATAATCAGCATTCTGGAATGTAGCGTCATGACTATGAGGGAGTTCAGAGCACTTATGCGTTGCTGTTCGATTACATTCAATCGCTGAAGCTACTGGGGATGGAGCTGAAGATTTTCCGTTTTTATGGGAATTGGGGTTATATTTTTTCAGAGTATATTGACAGTCCATTATAAGATGTTTTTATAACATTCTATCAGAGGAATAAATTCTGATTACCAAATTAATTATTGTTATTAGGAATAATACGTCTTTAGGACGTCATAAGGAGTAGGGTGAACTTTACAGTTTATCTAAATGACTAATTAATTCTCTTTGCTGGTTTAAGTGAGGTATTAAATAACATGTGGCTAATATTCGATGTTCAAATAAATAAATGCTTTATTTTATCGAACTTGTATAGTGAAGGGACTGCATGACTATAATTCGTATTTTGTTGCATTTCTTGTATAATGTAAATATACTCATGTAAAACTTTTTATTTTCATCTTAAAAGATTTCCTTGACTTATCTAATCCCTGAAACTATTATTATTATTATTATTATTATTATTCGAAGGAATAATAGAATGTTTTGGGCTGACCAGATTTTGAAAATTGAAATAAGGGACACCTAATTAGTAGAATTTGTTACAATCAGCTTTTCGTTACATGTGTCAAAGCATTACAATATTGAAATCAAGCATGTTTTAAGCTTTAAAGAATATAATAACTAAAGTGATTTGCCATAATATATTGAATAAATTGCAGGCAATAAAATACATATAACGAAAACCAATATATACTCCTTTTGAATTATTTTCCTCGTTGTTTTTAATTTTTAATTTTCTATTTGTAATATTTTGCACTAGATCCAACCTCTGGTGTTTGGTTTGGGCGTATGTGATGAACTCAGAACTGGACGAGTTTATATATTATATATATATATATATATATATATATATATATATATATATATATATATATATATATATATATATATATATATATATATATATATATATATATATATATATATATATATATATATATATATATATAGGTGCTACTATAGCGTGAGGTCTACCGCCATATGTCGCCTACCCAGGTGGAGGGTGAGGTCTACCGTGTGACCAGCGTCCAGCGTCCCAGAGCCCCGCACCTAATCATCAAAAACGTGACCTGCCCATATAAAAGGAAGCAAATGGAGCTCCTAAATCTTGCTACGGGCCGACCAAGGCAATGGCCCGTGCCAACGAGAACTGTTGGCTATAATCTACAGCAAGCAAGCTCCTAAATCTGGACGCTAAAACGATGATTCTGAAGAGAATGCGAGGTGTTGGTCGTCAGCTGTTCCAGTCTCATCTTGATCATTTTTGCTGGAAGGTCATGAGAAAAAATTCCAATAATCTATTTGCGTCATTCTTAGAAGATGTACGAAGTGTGTATCGTTAGAATAAATGTATGGAAATATATGATAACATGTTTGATGTACGAAAAGTGTATCGCCAGAATTAATATATGGAAATATATGATAACCTGTTTGGTGTATGAAGAGTGTATTGCTAGAATAAATGTATGAAAATATATGATAACATGTTTGATGTACAAAGAGTGAATCGCTAGAATAAATGTATGGAAATATATGAAAACCTGTTTCATGTATGAAGAGTGTATCGCTAGAATAAATGTATGGAAATATATGATATGTTTATTTTTACCTTTATTCCCCTTTTTTAATGTAATTAAAAATCCAATGATCTATTCAAGTCATTTCTAAGATATGTTTAAGTTAAGTGTTTATTGCTTAAATAAATGTATGAAATGTGTTTTATCTATGAGGGACGAATAATTCAGCAGTAGACCTCACGCTATAGTAGTAACGGGAGGTAGATCTCACGCTATAGTGTGGTAGACCTCACGCTATAGTAGCACCTATATATATATATATATATATATATATATATATATATATATATATATATATATATATATATATATATATATATATATATATATATATATATATATCTATATATATATATATATATATATATATATATATATATATATATATCTATATATATATATATATATATATATATATATATATATATATATATATATATATATATATATATATATATATATATATATATATATATATATATAATTTTAATATGGAAAATACGGGACAAAAGGCGTCCCGGGGGCGATTTTTTTCCCAAACAGGAGTGCAGGTTGGGGCGGGGCTTCGTGAGCAGAAAACAATTTAAAGGGTAACTTCTTTATTATGGCTGCGTTACGATTTGATGGGTAACTAGCTCAAAGCTTTGATCAGTAACTGCATTCGTAAAGAACTGAAATGTTTATAGATAGCATAATAATAATAATAATAATAATAATAATAATAATAATAATAATAATAATAATAATAATAATAATAATAATAATAATTACACACACACACACACACACACACATATATATATATATATATATATATATATATATATATATATATATATATATATATATATATATATATATATATGTGTGTGTGTGTGTGTGTATATATACATATATATCTCATGATCTGCATATGAAAACTAAATGTTACTGTAATAACTTTATTTTCAAAAATTTCCTTGTGTTAACAACAATGTTCTTAACAGTTTTATAGTTCGATTCGTGCAAGTAGCCTACATCCTTTTCTTCACAAATCAACATCATTATTTTTATATCTACTCCTTCATTGTTGCACCTGTTTAAGCATGTTGGAGAATAAAGGTTTTAAAAGTCTGTCAATTTTACGTGTTGATTTCTTACTCTACCGCATGAGTTATTGGGTTCTTTGACTGGCTAGACAGTAATACATTGGATCCCTAAATCTAGTTACGGCTAATTTTTCCTCTGCCTGCACATTGAACGAATAGGCTGGTCTATTTTTTCCACATTCTCGTTTATCCTTATACACCTTTCAACACTGAGATTACGTTACTCTTCTTACCTAGCGATGCTTTCAATTCGATTAACATTTGCATTTGTCTGTACTACGCTCTTTTTGTGAAACCAGACAAAATATCCCTGCGGTGTATTTGTATATTCTAATGTGAGAATATTATCATTATTATTAAGCTGTCTATAAACATTTCGGGTTTTTATGAAAGAAGTTAATGATACGATATTTAATGAGACAGTAACCCATCAAATATTAATAAAAGTTACCCTTTAAATCTGCTTTCTGCTCACGAAGCCCCACCCCTATCTGCACTCCTGTCATAAATATGGTAAATGCCCAGCCTAGCAGTTTAAATTCTCAGTCTATTCTTTGCATCCCATGCATGGCTCGAGTTATGTAGCTCTGCCTGGTTATGATGTAGTCTAACTCATGTCAGTGCTTGGATCTCAGACGCATCCATTGGGCTTATAATGATAACATCATACTCATTTCATAATGAGAGCAGTAAGAGGTCATTACCATTTATATTGCCTGTGCCATGATGATCTATGGCACCTCCCAAATAGAGCCTTGTTTCTCCCAGTGGGGTTACCTTGTTAGTTTTTGAATCAATGGCGCAGTTGAAATTGTCTTAGTTATTTCATCAGCATTCAAAGTTGGGAGATAAGCACAGATGGGGGTTAAGAAATATTCCTTTGCCAGTAAGATATGACAGGTCATAAGTCTTTCATTGATACAAGGAGGAATCTTCTGGTACGTTTGCAAATATATTGGACTTGTCAGTTTAACCCATGACATGAATTTTAGGCGAATCATTTGGTCAGCCTTTTCAGATTAGAAGGTGTATCCTTTATCTAATTTACGGGAGAGATTTAGCCCTTAGGAAGTGAGTCTCACTTGGTCAGCAATGTCCTTATTGTATCTACGAAGTTTTTTTGGCAACTATTGCAGTTCTCCCGAGAGGTTTCGTACCTTTGTGAGTAGTCTGATCTTGGAAAATCCTTATGTTCCAGGTTCATATGATTAGTTTATGCTTAATTTATATTTTTGGTGACAGCCAAGTAAACTGTCTGAATTTCATAGCTAGATATCTAGATTAAGTTTGGAATAGACCATGTTCAGAACACATTTTCTAGGCCTCTCCCTTTAAAAGTATGAGCTATGTGGCTCCTTAGAATAGCAGTTCAGTTACATATGCAGCTTACCAAGAACAAACACCACTCTAAAATTTACTCACCCCAAGTGATGGAATCCAACAGTAACATGTACCTTATTTTGAGCCAGCTTTGAGTTAAGAGCTATCACTCTCAAAACATCTACTTCTAGCACTAAATCATATTTTACTAAAGGGACTGTTGTTAACTGGTGATGATTAGTTGATGAGTATGAGGAACTATGTACTTGCCCAGCAAAATTATTGTGAGATCAAGGCTTGGGCTTGGGCCTCAACTTACAAATGAAAGATGGCAAAGAGAAACCTCGATCTTATCGGCGGCCCAGCTACAAGACACTGCCAAACAATGACAAAAGCAAGGATCCATACTCTCGCTTCAAGGCCTATTCTAAGAGGCTTTAAAAAAACATTATATTCCTGATTATAAGGTTCCAGTTATCATCTGCAACCATATTAACAGTATGGAAGTCATTAGGTCCGTATCCTCTATTATGAACCGCATGCAATAAGATTCGAAAGAGCACTGTCAAAGAGGCTGCATGATAACAGTATGGGGTGGTAAAGGTGACTCATAAACACAATAACAGTATGGCTAATAAAGGTAACTTATAACCATCTAAAATACCAGACAGGAAATCCAATAAATCAGCAACAGATATCTTGGTAAACAACGAAGTAACACCAAAGCCAACTAGACTATGGTCAGATGTTAAGTTTACATTTTGTAATTTGTCGCAAATATCAACTGAACTTTTATAAGTGAGGTTGAAACAGATCCTAAAATCTGAAATAAATCAATTTGACTAAATATTTTGGCAATTTATAATTAATAGATCCTGTTGCACTAAGAAGTAGTCTTATTGGATTTCCTGTTTATACGGATTTTAATTTAACCCTATAAATAAGGCAATGATGGTGCACTTGAAGTAAAAGAGCAATTAAGGATTTTCTTGCTTATGAATTTTAAGGTTTTGTTAAAATCTTTGTTGTTTGATAATGTAGTGCGATTTTTTTTTTTGGGGGGGGGGGTGTTTGCGGGAGAAAGCGCTCTAATATCTAATGCTTTGATAATCTTATTCATTTAACCATATTTCATAATGAAAAACGATTTCAGATCCACATGGTGATTTATTATTAAAACAAATAATACTTGGATTATTTATTAGTTTCGTGCCTTATTTTTTGGTCAACAAGCGTTTAGAAAATATTCACATAATTCCACAAAATATAAACAATTTACATACTAATAATGAATGAAGTTTTAAAATATTCGAACGTTAATCTTTAATGGCACCATTTTGTTTAATCTATCACAAATAAACAGTGAAAACACACCAGTTTGAAAACCCATTAATCACTAGCAAGGATGAATAAATTTAGGAGTACCCCACATACTTATAGAAAGAAAACGTAAAATTTTACGAAGTACGGATACTTAATACCGTAGGTTTATGGTGTTTTTATGTATAGTCGTTGGGAAATTAGAAGGGTTTTTAGATTATTATTATTATTATTATTATTATTATTATTATTAGCTAAGCTACAACCCTAGTTGAAAAAGCAAGATGCTATAAGACCAAGGGATCCAACAGGGAAAAGTAGCCCAAAGACCAAAGGAAAAATAAGAAAAATAAACAATAAAGTTATGAAAAGTAAAAATAAAATATTTAAAAAAACATTAACATTAAAAGATATTTAATTTATAAACTTTGAAAGGACTCATGTCAGCCTGTTTAACATAAAAACATTTGCATCACTTTTGAAGTTCTGCCGATTCAACTACCCGATTAGGAAGCTCATTCCACAACTTCGTCCCAGCTAGAATAAAACTTCTGGAATACTGTGTAGTATTGAGCCTCATGTCGGAGAAGGCCTGGCTATTAGAATTAACTGCATGCCTAGTATCACGAACAGGATGGAACTGTCCGGAAAGATCTGAATGTAAAGGATCTCACAATATAATAACTAATAATTAGTTATTACTTCCAGTACTTTCAATCTATATCCCACCGTCTCATTTGTTCTGTTCTTTCATTTTCACAAAAGTTCTCTTGCTTGAGGGTACACTCGGCCACACTATTCTATCTTATTTCTCTTCCGTCATTTTTTAGTTTTTATAGTTTATATATGAAATATCTATTTTAATGTTATTATTGTTCTTAGAAGGTTTCTTTTTAATTGTTCGTTATTTCTATTGTAGTTTATTCATTTCCTTATTTCTTTTCCTCACTCAGCTATTTTTTCCTGTTGAAGCCCTTGAACTTAAACCCTCCTGCTTTTTCAGTGAAGGTTTTATTTTGGATAATAATAATAATAATAATAATAATAATAATAATAATAATAATAATCTTTTCAAAATAGAGAGGCACTTTCATAGCCGATTAAGAAAGCACATAGAAAGTACACGGAATTAATAATAAGAAAAAATAGGATGAAAACAATTTTCTCAATATTGCAACAAAGCAATAAATCATGGGTGTTAAAGTGCTCAATATGAAAAACTAGCTTTTCAATACGTTTATTTTATCCGCCTTATCTATTGAAATTTTCAAAATTCAGCCTCCGTTTTTATTGAACATATGCTAATATGGTTTCAAATATTTTGAGCGAAACTTCCCTGTCCATATAAATTTTCAAATTTGACTTTTTTTTTTCGTGAACAGGTACATAACGGATCCAAAAAGCCTTAAGTTTTGTTAAGACAATAATGGGTAGGGAAATGAAATTCAATTATTTCAGTCGCCATGTTAAAAAAAAAAAAAAAAATAGCACCAAGGCTGAAGTGTGACAAAACGAGATTGCAAGATTTGGGGGGAAATTTAGTAATTGCGTGATCAGAAACAATGACTATGGAATGTTCGAGAACTTACGCTCTTATTTTCCTCTCATTCATACTCATAAGATTCAGATAACACCAGATAATATGGCGATAATAAAGTTGGATATCAGAGAGGTGATGCAAGTGGCCACCTTCACGCGAGTTTCTCGAATTCTTCCAAAACGTCACAAAACATCCGATCGAGTGTGGCCCGATACTCGCGTGAACACCTGTTAGTGGTGGAGAGTATGGGCGGGGACCAAAGGGCACGATCTCATTGGTCAAACAGCATGATGACGTCTCAACTCAAAACAACCTGTGGCTGGCGATAGGTCAAGGTACTCATGACGTCACCGTATTCGCTACCTGCAACGAATGTATACAGTGTTGTGTACGTGGAACCGTCTTGGCACATACCACCTTGCATTTGACGGTGCATTTCATGACTGTTTTTTTTCTTTTCGCCTTCTTCCTCTTCTCCGGCGTTCTATTACAACCACACACGGCCGCCAGACAGACTATGGTGTGATCAGAGGGTCGTTCGACAAGCGGTTCAAGATGACCTTGCAATGTGGATTGCAAAGCCTGTCAAGCTTGCCAACTTTCCGGCTTCAGAAGATAATAAATAGGAATGATATTTTGAATAAGGGTCCCAATAATCTGCCATCAAGGGAATCTTGCTATATTCTCGAGGAATTGTACTCTGATATGAGTGTGAAAATGTTTTACCTATGTTGAAATAAGCACTTATATTGCATACAGATTCATTCACACAATTATTGCATACACACACAAATATATTAGAGAATATAAAAAAATCTTAAGATCACTATAAATTTTAAAATAGATCTGTCATATATAAATTATGAGGTTTTAAAGTTCCACCGATTGAACTGCTTGATTAGGAAGATCATTCCACAACCTGGTCACAGTTGGAATAAAACCTCTTGAATACTCGAAGAATGGAGGTTATGTTATTTTGAGACGAGGAAAAGCATAGTTGAGAGAGGAACTTTGGTATTAAAACAAATCAGTATATTTCTTCCGTTTTTTTCTCTTTTATACAACGTTTTGCACATTTATCATATCATTATTATTATTACTTGCTAAGTTACAACCCTAGTTGGAAAAGCAGAATTCTATAAGCCCAGGGGCTCCAACAGGGAAAATAGTACAGTGAGGAAAGGAACAGTAACAACAGTTATTAGGTCCTTTGATTGGCCAGATCGTAAAACATTGGATCCCTCTCTAGTTCCGGCTCATTTTTCCTTTACCTACACATACACCGACTAGTTTGTTTGGCCTATTCTTTACATATTGTCCTCTTTTCTAATACACTTGACAAGTACAAAACTAAGCTAAGCAAACAATTCTTCTTCACGCAAGGGGTTAACTACTGCATCGTAATTGTTCAATGGTTAAAATTTGTAAGGATAGAAGAGACAAGCTCCGATAAGCAGCTCTTCTGGGAGAAAGACACTCCAAAATAAAATCACCGATCCTTAGTCTTGGGTAGTGCATAGCCTCTATAGTCTATACCATGGTCTTCTACGGTCTTGGGGTACAGTTCTCTTGCTTGTGGATACACTAAGACACTACTCTATTCGTTTTCTCTTACTCTTTTATTAAATGGTGGGCGGTATTCATAAAGAAAAGGATATGCTTATACTTGCAAAATATGAAGGAAATCCTTCTACTTGTATTCATAAACATTTCAAGCAAAAGCTTCTACTTTTAGAGCAAAAGCATATCCTTATAATCACATAAAAGTAAATGGTTATACATGAAGAAGACCCTTTACTTCATATAAAGAGCATGTGCTTCGAAAAAGCTGAGTCTGGTCAGTGGCAGACTGCAGTTCGAAGAGAAAAGTTGTTCTGTCCGATTTTCAGCACGATGGCAGATTTTGTGGATGTGAGGCATGTTAAACAATACATGTCCCGTTTACCCACACTTGATCGTGATTTCAAGATGTTATTCCGTTTTGAAGAACAAAATGTACAGTGGGTTGCGGACAGATATCTTGTCCACACCTGGAATCTCGATGAAATATCAAGGTTAAGCCATAACTTGGTAATATGCATTTTACATTTGTTTTTGCATGTATAAACAGTTGGGAGAACACGAAGGCTGCTGTATTTAGGGATGTATGTATGTACAAACAGTATATATGTATGCATATGTATGTGTATATATATATATATATATATATATATATATATATATATATATATATATATATATATGTGTGTGTGTGTGTGTGTGTGTGTACAGTATATGCAAATATACTGTATTCATATATATATAAATATAGTTTATATATATATGTATATGTATATATATATATATATATATATATATATATATATATATATATATATATATATATATATATATATATATATATATGTATATGTATTATATATATGTCTGTGTATATATATGTATATATATACATCGTATAAATATACATATATGCACAGAATATTCATATACTGCAAAAGCTTATATACATGCATGTATATACACATATATAAACTATATATATATATATATATATATATATATATATATATATATATATATATATATATATATATATATATATACACACATATATATATCGATTCGTACCAGAAATAGATTGTTCTAAATCCCAAACCTGAAATCAACTATTCCAATTCGGTTTGCTTTAAACCTCAATTACCCTTCGTGCTTCGTCCGGGTATCCTAAAGTTTCCTTCACACTGCAAAGTTGAGCGTTTAGCGTCTTCAAAACTTTTCAACTCAAATCCATAAATCAAATCACGTAGTTTATTATTATTATTATTATTATTATTATTATTATTATTATTATTATTATTATTATTTCATTATCATTATTATTGTTGTTGTTGTTGTTGTTATAAAACATGAATGGAATTTTTCGCGAGTCCTAAACGAATTCGAAAGAAAATCTTCTCGGATTTCCTAATGGCTTCAGAAAAAATAGCCATAGACTTAGCATGGAATTCTGAATGCCTGCAGAATGGAGTCTCAGAACGGTATCGGAAGAAAACTTTCCAGAATTTCCAAAAGTCTTCAAAGGACATAGCCGTATACTTAACATGGATTTCTGAATGACTCCAGAATTGAAATTGCCAGGAGCAGTCCTGAACAACTCCTCCCCGAGCTTCAAATGACTTCAGAAGACCTGATCTTCATTTTTTTCAAACGTAGCCTGCAACACCTCACATGATCTGTATGTAGCTGGCGAAATCTAACCAAGGAATTGCACGTCAATAGGAGTAAGAGGAAATGAGTTGATGAATGGGAGAAGGATTTCACTTAACTCACAGAGATCGCGTTCTGGCGGAATAAGAAGCTGCAGGTAAGAATTATGTTATGTCTTCGGAACACCATCGTCCGACCTATAGAAAGACACGGGATCTTCCGTTGGCAGCTGAGCTTTGAAGATCATAATGTATGCGCCTTGAAGGATCCTTTGCTTGGGCTTTTGCGACGATGTCTTATTAAAGGAGACTTGGAAAAAGTACGAGGGTTTGTATCGGTGCAAAAACGGATTGCGGGAAATGAGGATGGAGGCAGAATGGTTCAACTGAACGGTGAGTGACGTGTAGTTCTTCAACAGGATTGTCCCAAAATTCGCCAGTGAAGTAAGGACATATCCAAATGACATTGGTAAATATATCATGTTGCTCGTCATTTACTTTGGCATGATAGTGTATGCGGACAAATCGATAGTATTCATCTCTTTACTCATTGCCCAGATAGGTGAAGAATAAATGCCTTCGATTTCGCTGAGGAATCTGACGAAGTGAGGACTCGCAGCACTGAAATCTCTTTTGAAATCTAGAAGAATACTGACGAACTAAGGAAAAGAGACAAGGAAATCTCGAAAGAAACAGATAATCTAATGAAAGAAGATCTTGAAAACTAGAAGACAGGAGAGAGCAACGAAGAGGAGCCTCTAATGCCAGAGGTAAGACACCTAAAATAGAGAGCCTCTAATGCTAGCAGTAAGGCACCTCAAAATATAGATCGAAGACCCTCTAATGCTAAAAGTATGGAACCTAGAAATATATGTCAAAGAAGTTCTAATGCTAGAAGTGTGGGATTTAAGAGAGAGGTCAAAGAACTTCTAATGTTAGAGGTGTGGGAGCTATAAAGAGAGGTCAAAGAACTTCTAATGCTTGAGGTAAGGGGGCTGAAAAGAGGTCAAAGAACTTCTAATGCTAGAGGTGTGGGAGCTAAAAGGAGGTCAAAGAACTTCTAATGCTAGAGGTGTGGGAGCTAAAAAGAGGTCAAAGAACTTCTAATGCTAGAGGTGAAGGAGCTAAAAAGAGGTCAAAGAACTTCTAATGCTAGAAGTGTGGGAACTAAAAAGAGGTCAAAGAACTTCTAATGCTTGAGGTAAGGGAGCTGAAAAGAGGTAAAAGAACTTCTAATGCTAGAGGTGTGGGAGCTAAAAAGAGGTCAAAGAACTTCTAATGCTAGAGGTGTGGGAGCTAAAAAGAGGTCAAAGAACTACTAATGCAAGGGGTGGGGGAGCTAAAAAGAGGTCAAAGAACTTCTAATGCAAGGGGTGGGAGAGCTAAAAAGAGGTCAAAGAACTTCTAATGCAAGGGGTGGGGGAGCTAAAAAGAGGTCAAAGAACTTCTAATGCAAGGGGTGGGGGAGCTAAAAAGAGGTCAAAGAACTTCTAATACAAGGGGTGGGGGGAGCTAAAAAAAAGTCAAAGAACATCTAATGCAAGAGGTGGGGGAGCTAAAAAGAGGTCAAAGAACTTCTAATGCAAGGGGTGGGGGAGCTAAAAAGAGGTCAAAGAACTTCTAATGCAAGGGGTAGGGGGAGCTAAAAAGAGGTCAAAAAACTTCTAAACCAAGGGGTGGGGGAGCTAAAAAGAGGTCAAAGAATTTCTAATGCAAGGGGTGGGGGAGCTAAAAAGAGGTCAAAGAACTTCTAATGCAAGGGGTGTGGGAGCTAAAAAGAGGTCAAAGAACTTCTAATACAAGGGGTGTGGGAGCTAAAAAGAGGTCAAAGAACATCTAATGCAAGGGGTGTGGGAGCTAAAAAGAGGTCAAAAAACTTCTAATGCAAGGGGTGGGGAGCTAAAAAGAGGTCAAAGAACTTCTAATGCAAGGGGTGGGGGAGCTAAAAAAAAGTCAAAGAACATCTAATGCAAGAGGTGGGGGAGCTAAAGAGAGGTCAAAGAACTTCTAATGCTAGAGGTGTGGGAGCTAAAAAGAGGTCAAAGAACATCTAATGCAAGGGGCGGGGGAGCTAAAAAGAGGTCAAAGAACTTCTAATGCAAGGGGTGGGGGAGCTAAAAAGAGGTCAAAGAACTTCTAATGCAAGGGGTGGGGGAGCTAAAAAGAGGTCAAAGAACTTCTAATGCAATGGGTGTGGGAGCTAAAAAGAGGTCAAAGAACTTCTAATGCAAGGGGTGGGGGAACTAAAAAGAGGTCAAAGCACTTCTAATGCAAGGGGTGGGGGAGCTAAAAAGAGGTAAAAAAAACTTCTAATGCAAGGGGTGGGGGAACTAAAAAGAGGTCAAAGAATTTCTAATGCAAGGGGTGGGGGAGCTAAAAAGAGGTCAAAGAACTTCTAATGCAAGGGGTGTGGGAACTAAAAAGAGGTCAAAGAACTTCTAATGCAAGGGGTGGGGGAACTAAAAAGAGGTCAAAGCACTTCTAATGCAAGAGGTGGGGGAGCTAAAAAGAGGTCAAAGAACTTCTAATGCAAGGGGTGGGGGAGCTAAAAAGAGGTAAAAAACTTCTAATGCAAGGGGTGTGGGAACTAAAAAGAGGTCAAAGAACTTCTAATGCAAGGGGTGGGGGAGCTAAAAAGAGGTCAAAGTACTTCTAATGCAAGGGGTGGGGGAGCTAAAAAGAGGTCAAAGAACATCTAATGCAAGGGGTGTGGGAGCTAAAAAGAGGTCAAAGAACTTCTAATGCAAGGGGTGGGGGAGCTAAAAAGAGGTCAAAGAACTTCTAATGCAAGGGGTGGGGGAACTAAAAAGAGGTCAAAGAACTTCTCATGCAAGGGGTGTGGGAGCTAAAAAGAGGTCAAAGAACTTCTAATGCAAGGGGTGGGGGAGCTAAAAAGAGGTCAAAGAACTTCTAATGCAAGGGGTGGGGGAACTATAAAGAGGTCAAAGAACTTCTAATGCAAGGGGTGTGGGAGCTAAAAAGAGGTCAAAGAACTTCTAATGCAAGGGGTGGGGGAGCTAAAAAGAGGTAATAGTACTTCTAATGCAAGGGGTGTGGGAGCTAAAAAGAGGTCAAAGAACTTCTAATGCAAGGGGTGGAGGAGCTAAAAAGAGGTCAAAGAACTTCTAATGCAAGGGGTGGGGGAACTAAAAAGAGGTCAAAGAATTTCTCATGCAAGGGGTGTGGGAGCTAAAAAGAGGTGAAAGAACTTCTAATGCAAGGGGTGGGGGAGCTAAAAAGAGGTGAAAGAACTTCTAATGCAAGGGGTGGGGGAACTAAAAAGAGGTCAAAGAACTTCTAATGCAAGGGGTGTGGGAGCTAAAAAGAGGTCAAAGAACTTCTAATGCCAGGGGTGTGGGAGCTAAAAAGAGGTCAAAGAACTTCTAATGCAAGGGGTGTGGGAGCTAAAAAGAGGTCAAAGAACATCTAATGCAAGGGGTGTGGGAGCTAAAAAGAGTTCAAAGAACTTCTAATGCAAGGGGTGGGGGAGCTAAAAAGAGGTCAAAGAACTTCTAATGCAAGGGGTGGGGGAACTAGAAAGAGGTCAAAGAATTTATAATGCAAGGGGTGTGGGAGATAAAAAGAGGTCAAAGAACATCTAATGCAAGGGGTGTGGGAGCTAAAAAGAGGTCAAAGAACTTCTAATGCAAGGGGTGGGGGAGCTAAAAAGAGGTCAAAGAATTTCTAATGCAAGGGGTGTGGGAGATAAAAAGAGGTCAAAGAACATCTAATGCAAGGGGTGTGGGAGCTAAAAAGAGGTCAAAGAACTTCTAATGCAAGGGGTGGGGGACCTAAAAAGAGGTCAAAGAACTTCTAATGCAAGGGGTGGGGGAACTAAAAAGAGGTCAAAGAACTTTTAATGCAAGGGGTGGGGGAGCTAAAAAGAGGTCAAAGAATTTCTAATGCAAGGGGTGTGGGAGATAAAAAGAGGTCAAAGAACATCTAATGCAAGGGGTGTGGGAGCTAAAAAGAGGTCAAAGAACTTCTAATGCAAGGGGTGGGGAAGCTAAAAAAAGGTCAAAGAACTTCTAATGTAAGGGGTGTGGGAGCTAGAAAAAAGGTCAAAGAACTTCTAATGCTAGAGGTGTGGGAGCTAAAAAGAAGTCAAAGAACTTCTAATGCACGGGGTGGGGGAGCTAACAAGAGGTCAAAGAACTTCTAATGCAAGGGGTGTGGGAGCTAAAAAGAGGTCAAAGAACTTCTAATGCAAGGGGTGGGGGAACTAAAAAGAGGTCAAAGAACTTCTAATGCAAGGGGTGTGGGAGCTAAAAAGAGTTCAAAGAACTTCTAATGCAAGGGGTGGGGGAGCTAAAAAGAGGTCAAAGAACTTCTAATGCAAGGGGTGTGGGAGCTAAAAAGAGGTCAAAGAACTTCTAATGCAAGGGGTGTGGGAGCTAAAAAGAGGTCAAAGAACTTCTAATGCAAGGGGTGGGGGAGCTAAAAAGAGGTCAAAGAACTTCTAATGCAATGGGTGGGGGAGCTAAAAAGAGGTCAAAGAACTTCTAATGCAAGGAGTGGGGGAGCTAAAAAGAGGTCAAAGAACTTCTAATGCAAGGGGTGTGGGAGCTAAAAAGAGGTCAAAGAACTTCTAATGCAAGGGGTGGGGGGAGCTAAAAAAAAGTCAAAGAACATCTAATGCAAGAGGTGGGGGAGCTAAAAAGAGGTCAAAGAACTTCTAATGCAAGGGGTGGGGGAGCTAAAAAGAGGTCAAAGAACTTCTAATGCAAGGGGTAGGGGGAGCTAAAAAGAGGTCAAAAAACTTCTAAACCAAGGGGTGGGGGAGCTAAAAAGAGGTCAAAGAATTTCTAATGCAAGGGGTGGGGGAGCTAAAAAGAGGTCAAAGAACTTCTAATGCAAGGGGTGTGGGAGCTAAAAAGAGGTCAAAGAACTTCTAATACAAGGGGTGTGGGAGCTAAAAAGAGGTCAAAGAACATCTAATGCAAGGGGTGTGGGAGCTAAAAAGAGGTCAAAAAACTTCTAATGCAAGGGGTGGGGAGCTAAAAAGAGGTCAAAGAACTTCTAATGCAAGGGGTGGGGGAGCTAAAAAAAAGTCAAAGAACTTCTAATGCAAGAGGTGGGGGAGCTAAAGAGAGGTCAAAGAACTTCTAATGCTAGAGGTGTGGGAGCTAAAAAGAGGTCAAAGAACATCTAATGCAAGGGGCGGGGGAGCTAAAAAGATGTCAAAGAACTTCTAATGCAAGGGGTGGGGGAGCTAAAAAGAGGTCAAAGAACTTTTAATGCAAGGGGTGGAGGAGCTAAAGAGAGGTCAAAGAATTTCTAATGCAAGGGGTGGGGGAGCTAAAAAGAGGTCAAAGAACTTCTAATGCAAGGGGTGTGGGAGCTAAAAAGAGGTCAAAGAACTTCTAATACAAGGGGTGTGGGAGCTAAAAAGAGGTCAAAGAACATCTAATGCAAGGGGTGTGGGAGCTAAAAAGAGGTCAAAAAACTTCTAATGCAAGGGGTGGGGAGCTAAAAAGAGGTCAAAGAACTTCTAATGCAAGGGGTGGGGGAGCTAAAAAAAAGTCAAAGAACATCTAATGCAAGAGGTGGGGGAGCTAAAGAGAGGTCAAAGAACTTCTAATGCTAGAGGTGTGGGAGCTAAAAAGAGGTCAAAGAACATCTAATGCAAGGGGCGGGGGAGCTAAAAAGAGGTCAAAGAACTTCTAATGCAAGGGGTGGGGGAGCTAAAAAGAGGTCAAAGAACTTCTAATGCAAGGGGTGGGGGAGCTAAAGAGAGGTCAAAGAACTTCTAATGCAATGGGTGTGGGAGCTAAAAAGAGGTCAAAGAACTTCTAATGCAAGGGGTGGGGGAACTAAAAAGAGGTCAAAGCACTTCTAATGCAAGGGGTGGGGGAGCTAAAAAGAGGTAAAAAAAACTTCTAATGCAAGGGGTGGGGGAACTAAAAAGAGGTCAAAGAATTTCTAATGCAAGGGGTGGGGGAGCTAAAAAGAGGTCAAAGAACTTCTAATGCAAGGGGTGTGGGAACTAAAAAGAGGTCAAAGAACTTCTAATGCAAGGGGTGGGGGAACTAAAAAGAGGTCAAAGCACTTCTAATGCAAGAGGTGGGGGAGCTAAAAAGAGGTCAAAGAACTTCTAATGCAAGGGGTGGGGGAGCTAAAAAGAGGTAAAAAAACTTCTAATGCAAGGGGTGTGGGAACTAAAAAGAGGTCAAAGAACTTCTAATGCAAGGGGTGGGGGAGCTAAAAAGAGGTCAAAGTACTTCTAATGCAAGGGGTGGGGGAGCTAAAAAGAGGTCAAAGAACATCTAATGCAAGGGGTGTGGGAGCTAAAAAGAGGTCAAAGAACTTCTAATGCAAGGGGTGGGGGAGCTAAAAAGAGGTCAAAGAACTTCTAATGCAAGGGGTGGGGGAACTAAAAAGAGGTCAAAGAACTTCTCATGCAAGGGGTGTGGGAGCTAAAAAGAGGTCAAAGAACTTCTAATGCAAGGGGTGGGGGAGCTAAAAAGAGGTCAAAGAACTTCTAATGCAAGGGGTGGGGGAACTATAAAGAGGTCAAAGAACTTCTAATGCAAGGGGTGTGGGAGCTAAAAAGAGGTCAAAGAACTTCTAATGCAAGGGGTGGGGGAGCTAAAAAGAGGTAATAGTACTTCTAATGCAAGGGGTGTGGGAGCTAAAAAGAGGTCAAAGAACTTCTAATGCAAGGGGTGGAGGAGCTAAAAAGAGGTCAAAGAACTTCTAATGCAAGGGGTGGGGGAACTAAAAAGAGGTCAAAGAATTTCTCATGCAAGGGGTGTGGGAGCTAAAAAGAGGTGAAAGAACTTCTAATGCAAGGGGTGGGGGAGCTAAAAAGAGGTGAAAGAACTTCTAATGCAAGGGGTGGGGGAACTAAAAAGAGGTCAAAGAACTTCTAATGCAAGGGGTGTGGGAGCTAAAAAGAGGTCAAAGAACTTCTAATGCCAGGGGTGTGGGAGCTAAAAAGAGGTCAAAGAACTTCTAATGCAAGGGGTGTGGGAGCTAAAAAGAGGTCAAAGAACTTCTAATGCAAGGGGTGTGGGAGCTAAAAAGAGGTCAAAGAACTTCTAATGCAAGGGGTGGGGGAGCTAAAAAGAGGTCAAAGAACTTCTAATGCAAGGGGTGGGGGAACTAAAAAGAGGTCAAAGAATCTAATGCAAGGGGTGTGGGAGCTAAAAAGAGGTCAAAGAACTTCTAATGCAAGGGGTGTGGGAGCTAAAAAGAGGTCAAAGAACTTCTAATGCAAGGGGTGGGGGAGCTAAAAAGAGGTCAAAGAATTTCTAATGCAAGGGGTGTGGGAGATAAAAAGAGGTCAAAGAACATCTAATGCAAGGGGTGTGGGAGCTAAAAAGAGGTCAAAGAACTTCTAATGCAAGGGGTGGGGGACTAAAAAGAGGTCAAAGAACTTCTAATGCAAGGGGTGGGGGAACTAAAAAGAGGTCAAAGAACTTTCTAATGCAAGGGGTGGGGGAGCTAAAAAGAGGTCAAAGAATTTCTAATGCAAGGGGTGTGGGAGCTAAAAAGAGGTCAAAGAACTTCTAATGCAAGGGGTGGGGGAACTAAAAAGAGGTCAAAGAACTTCTAATGCAAGGGGTGGGGGAGCTAAAAGAGGTCAAAGAACTTCTAATGCAAGGGGTGTGGGAGCTAAAAAAAGGTCAAAGAACTTCTAATGCACGGGGTGTGGGAGCTAAAAAGAGGTCAAAGAACTTCTAATGCAAGGGGTGTGGGAGCTAAAAAGAGGTCAAAGAACTTCTAATGCAAGGGGTGTGGGAGCTAAAAAGAGGTCAAAGAACTTCTAATGCAGGGGTGTGGGAGCTAAAAAGAGGTCAAAGAACTTCTAATGCAAGGGGTGGGGGAGCTAAAAAGAGGTCAAAGAACTTCTAATGCAAGGGGTGTGGGAGCTAAAAAGAGGTCAAAGAACTTCTAATGCAAGGGGTGTGGGAGCTAAAAAGAGGTCAAAGAACTTCTAATGCAAGGGGTGGGGGAGCTAAAAAGAGGTCAAAGAACTTCTAATGCAAGGGTGGGGGAGCTAAAAAGAGGTCAAAGAACTTCTAATGCAAGGGGTGTGGGAGCTAAAAAGAGGTCAAAGAACTTCTAATGCAAGGGGTGGGGGGAGCTAAAAAGAGGTCAAAGAACTTCTAATGCAAGGGTGGGGGAGCTAAAAAGAGGTCAAAGAACTTCTAATGCAAGGGGTGGGGGAGCTAAAAAGAGGTCAAAGAACTTCTAATGCAAGGGGTACGGGGAGCTAAAAAGAGGTCAAAGAACTTCTAATGCAAGGGGTGGGGGAGCTAAAAAGAGGTCAAAGAACTTCTAATGCAAGGGGTGGGGGAGCTAAAAAGAGGTCAAAGAACTTCTAATGCAAGGGGTGGGGGAGCTAAAAAGAGGTCAAAGAACTTCTAATGCAAGGGGTGTGGGAGCTAAAAAGAGGTCAAAGAACTTCTAATGCAAGGGGTGTGGGAGCTAAAAAGAGGTCAAAGAACTTCTAATGCAAGGGGTGGGGAGCTAAAAAGAGGTCAAAGAACTTCTAATGCAAGGGGTGGGGAGCTAAAAAGAGGTCAAAGAACTTCTAATGCAAGGGGTGGGGGAGCTAAAAGAGGTCAAAGAACTTCTAATGCTAGAGGTGTGGGAGCTAAAAAGAGGTCAAAGAACATCTAATGCAAGGGGCGGGGGAGCTAAAAAGAGGTCAAAGAACTTCTAATGCAAGGGGTGGGGGAGCTAAAAAGAGGTCAAAGAACTTCTAATGCAAGGGGTGGGGGAGCTAAAGAGAGGTCAAAGAACTTCTAATGCAATGGGTGTGGGAGCTAAAAAGAGGTCAAAGAACTTCTAATGCAAGGGGTGGGGGAACTAAAAAGAGGTCAAAGCACTTCTAATGCAAGGGGTGGGGGAGCTAAAAAGAGGTAAAAAAAACTTCTAATGCAAGGGGTGGGGGAACTAAAAAGAGGTCAAAGAATTTCTAATGCAAGGGGTGGGGGAGCTAAAAAGAGGTCAAAGAACTTCTAATGCAAGGGGTGTGGGAACTAAAAAGAGGTCAAAGAACTTCTAATGCAAGGGGTGGGGGAACTAAAAAGAGGTCAAAGCACTTCTAATGCAAGAGGTGGGGGAGCTAAAAAGAGGTCAAAGAACTTCTAATGCAAGGGGTGGGGGAGCTAAAAAGAGGTAAAAAAACTTCTAATGCAAGGGGTGTGGGAACTAAAAAGAGGTCAAAGAACTTCTAATGCAAGGGGTGGGGGAGCTAAAAAGAGGTCAAAGTACTTCTAATGCAAGGGGTGGGGGAGCTAAAAAGAGGTCAAAGAACATCTAATGCAAGGGGTGTGGGAGCTAAAAAGAGGTCAAAGAACTTCTAATGCAAGGGGTGGGGGAGCTAAAAAGAGGTCAAAGAACTTCTAATGCAAGGGGTGGGGGAACTAAAAAGAGGTCAAAGAACTTCTCATGCAAGGGGTGTGGGAGCTAAAAAGAGGTCAAAGAACTTCTAATGCAAGGGGTGGGGGAGCTAAAAAGAGGTCAAAGAACTTCTAATGCAAGGGGTGGGGGAACTATAAAGAGGTCAAAGAACTTCTAATGCAAGGGGTGTGGGAGCTAAAAAGAGGTCAAAGAACTTCTAATGCAAGGGGTGGGGGAGCTAAAAAGAGGTAATAGTACTTCTAATGCAAGGGGTGTGGGAGCTAAAAAGAGGTCAAAGAACTTCTAATGCAAGGGGTGGAGGAGCTAAAAAGAGGTCAAAGAACTTCTAATGCAAGGGGTGGGGGAACTAAAAAGAGGTCAAAGAATTTCTCATGCAAGGGGTGTGGGAGCTAAAAAGAGGTGAAAGAACTTCTAATGCAAGGGGTGGGGGAGCTAAAAAGAGGTGAAAGAACTTCTAATGCAAGGGGTGGGGGAACTAAAAAGAGGTCAAAGAACTTCTAATGCAAGGGGTGTGGGAGCTAAAAAGAGGTCAAAGAACTTCTAATGCCAGGGGTGTGGGAGCTAAAAAGAGGTCAAAGAACTTCTAATGCAAGGGGTGTGGGAGCTAAAAAGAGGTCAAAGAACATCTAATGCAAGGGGTGTGGGAGCTAAAAAGAGGTCAAAGAACTTCTAATGCAAGGGGTGGGGGAGCTAAAAAGAGGTCAAAGAACTTCTAATGCAAGGGGTGGGGGAACTAGAAAGAGGTCAAAGAATTTATAATGCAAGGGGTGTGGGAGATAAAAAGAGGTCAAAGAACATCTAATGCAAGGGGTGTGGGAGCTAAAAAGAGGTCAAAGAACTTCTAATGCAAGGGGTGGGGGAGCTAAAAAGAGGTCAAAGAATTTCTAATGCAAGGGGTGTGGGAGATAAAAAGAGGTCAAAGAACATCTAATGCAAGGGGTGTGGGAGCTAAAAAGAGGTCAAAGAACTTCTAATGCAAGGGGTGGGGGACCTAAAAAGAGGTCAAAGAACTTCTAATGCAAGGGGTGGGGGAACTAAAAAGAGGTCAAAGAACTTTTAATGCAAGGGGTGGGGGAGCTAAAAAGAGGTCAAAGAATTTCTAATGCAAGGGGTGTGGGAGATAAAAAGAGGTCAAAGAACATCTAATGCAAGGGGTGTGGGAGCTAAAAAGAGGTCAAAGAACTTCTAATGCAAGGGGTGGGGAAGCTAAAAAAGGTCAAAGAACTTCTAATGTAAGGGGTGTGGGAGCTAGAAAAAAGGTCAAAGAACTTCTAATGCTAGAGGTGTGGGAGCTAAAAAGAAGTCAAAGAACTTCTAATGCACGGGGTGGGGGAGCTAACAAGAGGTCAAAGAACTTCTAATGCAAGGGGTGTGGGAGCTAAAAAGAGGTCAAAGAACTTCTAATGCAAGGGGTGGGGGAGCTAAAAAGAGGTCAAAGAACTTCTAATGCAAGGGGTGTGGGAGCTAAAAAGAGTTCAAAGAACTTCTAATGCAAGGGGTGGGGGAGCTAAAAAGAGGTCAAAGAACTTCTAATGCAAGGGGTGTGGGAGCTAAAAAGAGGTCAAAGAACTTCTAATGCAAGGGGTGTGGGAGCTAAAAAGAGGTCAAAGAACTTCTAATGCAAGGGGTGGGGGAGCTAAAAAGAGGTCAAAGAACTTCTAATGCAATGGGTGGGGGAGCTAAAAAGAGGTCAAAGAACTTCTAATGCAAGGAGTGGGGGAGCTAAAAAGAGGTCAAAGAACTTCTAATGCAAGGGGTGTGGGAGCTAAAAAGAGGTCAAAGAACTTCTAATGCAAGGGGTGGGGGGAGCTAAAAAAAAGTCAAAGAACATCTAATGCAAGAGGTGGGGGAGCTAAAAAGAGGTCAAAGAACTTCTAATGCAAGGGGTGGGGGAGCTAAAAAGAGGTCAAAGAACTTCTAATGCAAGGGGTAGGGGGAGCTAAAAAGAGGTCAAAAAACTTCTAAACCAAGGGGTGGGGGAGCTAAAAAGAGGTCAAAGAATTTCTAATGCAAGGGGTGGGGGAGCTAAAAAGAGGTCAAAGAACTTCTAATGCAAGGGGTGTGGGAGCTAAAAAGAGGTCAAAGAACTTCTAATACAAGGGGTGTGGGAGCTAAAAAGAGGTCAAAGAACATCTAATGCAAGGGGTGTGGGAGCTAAAAAGAGGTCAAAAAACTTCTAATGCAAGGGGTGGGGAGCTAAAAAGAGGTCAAAGAACTTCTAATGCAAGGGGGGGGGGAGCTAAAAAAAAGTCAAAGAACATCTAATGCAAGAGGTGGGGGAGCTAAAGAGAGGTCAAAGAACTTCTAATGCTAGAGGTGTGGGAGCTAAAAAGAGGTCAAAGAACATCTAATGCAAGGGGCGGGGGAGCTAAAAAGAGGTCAAAGAACTTCTAATGCAAGGGGTGGGGGAGCTAAAAAGAGGTCAAAGAACTTTTAATGCAAGGGGTGGGGGAGCTAAAGAGAGGTCAAAGAACTTCTAATGCAAGGGGTGTGGGAGCTAAAAAGAGGTCAAAGAACTTCTAATGCAAGGGGTGGGGGAACTAAAAAGAGGTCAAAGCACTTCTAATGCAAGGGGTGGGGGAGCTAAAAAGAGTTCAAAGAACTTCTAATGCAAGGGGTGGGGGAACTAAAAAGAGGTCAAAGAATTTCTAATGCAAGGGGTGGGGGAGCTAAAAAGAGGTCAAAGAACTTCTAATGCAAGGGGTGTGGGAACTAAAAAGAGGTCAAAGAACTTCTAATGCAAGGGGTGGGGGAACTAAAAAGAGGTCAAAGAACTTCTAATGCAAGAGGTGGGGGAGCTAAAAAGAGGTCAAAGAACTTCTAATGCAAGGGGTGGGGGAGCTAAAAAGAGGTCAAAGAACTTCTAATGCAAGGGGTGTGGGAACTAAAAAGAGGTCAAAGAACTTCTAATGCAAGGGGTGGGGGAGCTAAAAAGAGGTCAAAGTACTTCTAATGCAAGGGGTGGGGGAGCTAAAAAGAGGTCAAAGAACATCTAATGCAAGGGGTGTGGGAGCTAAAAAGAGGTCAAAGAACTTCTAATGCAAGGGGTGGGGGAGCTAAAAAGAGGTCAAAGAACTTCTAATGCAAGGGGTGGGGGAACTAAAAAGAGGTCAAAGCACTTCTAATGCAAGGGGTGGGGGAGCTAAAAAGAGGTCAAAGTACTTCTAATGCAAGGGGTGGGGGAGCTAAAAAGAGGTCAAAGAACATCTAATGCAAGGGGTGGGGGAGCTAAAGAGAGGTCAAAGAACTTCTAATGCAATGGGTGTGGGAGCTAAAAAGAGGTCAAAGAACTTCTAATGCAAGGGGTGGGGGAACTAAAAAGAGGTCAAAGCACTTCTAATGCAAGGGGTGGGGGAGCTAAAAAGAGGTAAAAAAAACTTCTAATGCAAGGGGTGGGGGAACTAAAAAGAGGTCAAAGAATTTCTAATGCAAGGGGTGGGGGAGCTAAAAAGAGGTCAAAGAACTTCTAATGCAAGGGGTGTGGGAACTAAAAAGAGGTCAAAGAACTTCTAATGCAAGGGGTGGGGGAACTAAAAAGAGGTCAAAGCACTTCTAATGCAAGAGGTGGGGGAGCTAAAAAGAGGTCAAAGAACTTCTAATGCAAGGGGTGGGGGAGCTAAAAAGAGGTAAAAAAACTTCTAATGCAAGGGGTGTGGGAACTAAAAAGAGGTCAAAGAACTTCTAATGCAAGGGGTGGGGGAGCTAAAAAGAGGTCAAAGTACTTCTAATGCAAGGGGTGGGGGAGCTAAAAAGAGGTCAAAGAACATCTAATGCAAGGGGTGTGGGAGCTAAAAAGAGTTCAAAGAACTTCTAATGGAAGGGGTGGGGGAGCTAAAAAGAGGTCAAAGAACTTCTAATGCAAGGGGTGGGGGAACTAAAAAGAGGTCAAAGAACTTCTCATGCAAGGGGTGTGGGAGCTAAAAAGAGGTCAAAGAACTTCTAATGCAAGGGGTGGGGGAGCTAAAAAGAGGTCAAAGAACTTCTAATGCAAGGGGTGGGGGAACTATAAAGAGGTCAAAGAACTTCTAATGCAAGGGGTGTGGGAGCTAAAAAGAGGTCAAAGAACTTCTAATGCAAGGGGTGGGGGAGCTAAAAAGAGGTAATAGTACTTCTAATGCAAGGGGTGTGGGAGCTAAAAAGAGGTCAAAGAACTTCTAATGCAAGGGGTGGAGGAGCTAAAAAGAGGTCAAAGAACTTCTAATGCAAGGGGTGGGGGAACTAAAAAGAGGTCAAAGAATTTCTCATGCAAGGGGTGTGGGAGCTAAAAAGAGGTGAAAGAACTTCTAATGCAAGGGGTGGGGGAGCTAAAAAGAGGTGAAAGAACTTCTAATGCAAGGGGTGGGGGAACTAAAAAGAGGTCAAAGAACTTCTAATGCAAGGGGTGTGGGAGCTAAAAAGAGGTCAAAGAACTTCTAATGCCAGGGGTGTGGGAGCTAAAAAGAGGTCAAAGAACTTCTAATGCAAGGGGTGTGGGAGCTAAAAAGAGGTCAAAGAACATCTAATGCAAGGGGTGTGGGAGCTAAAAAGAGGTCAAAGAACTTCTAATGCAAGGGGTGGGGGAGCTAAAAAGAGGTCAAAGAACTTCTAATGCAAGGGGTGGGGGAACTAGAAAGAGGTCAAAGAATTTATAATGCAAGGGGTGTGGGAGATAAAAAGAGGTCAAAGAACATCTAATGCAAGGGGTGTGGGAGCTAAAAAGAGGTCAAAGAACTTCTAATGCAAGGGGTGGGGGAGCTAAAAAGAGGTCAAAGAATTTCTAATGCAAGGGGTGTGGGAGATAAAAAGAGGTCAAAGAACATCTAATGCAAGGGGTGTGGGAGCTAAAAAGAGGTCAAAGAACTTCTAATGCAAGGGGTGGGGGACCTAAAAAGAGGTCAAAGAACTTCTAATGCAAGGGGTGGGGGAACTAAAAAGAGGTCAAAGAACTTTTAATGCAAGGGGTGGGGGAGCTAAAAAGAGGTCAAAGAATTTCTAATGCAAGGGGTGTGGGAGATAAAAAGAGGTCAAAGAACATCTAATGCAAGGGGTGTGGGAGCTAAAAAGAGGTCAAAGAACTTCTAATGCAAGGGGTGGGGAAGCTAAAAAAAGGTCAAAGAACTTCTAATGTAAGGGGTGTGGGAGCTAAAAAGAGGTCAAAGAACTTCTAATGCTAGAGGTGTGGGAGCTAAAAAGAAGTCAAAGAACTTCTAATGCACGGGGTGGGGGAGCTAACAAGAGGTCAAAGAACTTCTAATGCAAGGGGTGTGGGAGCTAAAAAGAGGTCAAAGAACTTCTAATGCAAGGGGTGGGGGAGCTAAAAAGAGGTCAAAGAACTTCTAATGCAAGGGGTGTGGGAGCTAAAAAGAGTTCAAAGAACTTCTAATGCAAGGGGTGGGGGAGCTAAAAAGAGGTCAAAGAACTTCTAATGCAAGGGGTGTGGGAGCTAAAAAGAGGTCAAAGAACTTCTAATGCAAGGGGTGTGGGAGCTAAAAAGAGGTCAAAGAACTTCTAATGCAAGGGGTGGGGGAGCTAAAAAGAGGTCAAAGAACTTCTAATGCAATGGGTGGGGGAGCTAAAAAGAGGTCAAAGAACTTCTAATGCAAGGAGTGGGGGAGCTAAAAAGAGGTCAAAGAACTTCTAATGCAAGGGGTGTGGGAGCTAAAAAGAGGTCAAAGAACTTCTAATGCAAGGGGTGGGGGGAGCTAAAAAAAAGTCAAAGAACATCTAATGCAAGAGGTGGGGGAGCTAAAAAGAGGTCAAAGAACTTCTAATGCAAGGGGTGGGGGAGCTAAAAAGAGGTCAAAGAACTTCTAATGCAAGGGGTAGGGGGAGCTAAAAAGAGGTCAAAAAACTTCTAAACCAAGGGGTGGGGGAGCTAAAAAGAGGTCAAAGAATTTCTAATGCAAGGGGTGGGGGAGCTAAAAAGAGGTCAAAGAACTTCTAATGCAAGGGGTGTGGGAGCTAAAAAGAGGTCAAAGAACTTCTAATACAAGGGGTGTGGGAGCTAAAAAGAGGTCAAAGAACATCTAATGCAAGGGGTGTGGGAGCTAAAAAGAGGTCAAAAAACTTCTAATGCAAGGGGTGGGGAGCTAAAAAGAGGTCAAAGAACTTCTAATGCAAGGGGTGGGGGAGCTAAAAAAAAGTCAAAGAACATCTAATGCAAGAGGTGGGGGAGCTAAAGAGAGGTCAAAGAACTTCTAATGCTAGAGGTGTGGGAGCTAAAAAGAGGTCAAAGAACATCTAATGCAAGGGGCGGGGGAGCTAAAAAGAGGTCAAAGAACTTCTAATGCAAGGGGTGGGGGAGCTAAAAAGAGGTCAAAGAACTTTTAATGCAAGGGGTGGGGGAGCTAAAGAGAGGTCAAAGAACTTCTAATGCAAGGGGTGTGGGAGCTAAAAAGAGGTCAAAGAACTTCTAATGCAAGGGGTGGGGGAACTAAAAAGAGGTCAAAGCACTTCTAATGCAAGGGGTGGGGGAGCTAAAAAGAGTTCAAAGAACTTCTAATGCAAGGGGTGGGGGAACTAAAAAGAGGTCAAAGAATTTCTAATGCAAGGGGTGGGGGAGCTAAAAAGAGGTCAAAGAACTTCTAATGCAAGGGGTGTGGGAACTAAAAAGAGGTCAAAGAACTTCTAATGCAAGGGGTGGGGGAACTAAAAAGAGGTCAAAGAACTTCTAATGCAAGAGGTGGGGGAGCTAAAAAGAGGTCAAAGAACTTCTAATGCAAGGGGTGGGGGAGCTAAAAAGAGGTCAAAGAACTTCTAATGCAAGGGGTGGGGGAACTAAAAAGAGGTCAAAGAACTTCTCATGCAAGGGGTGTGGGAGCTAAAAAGAGGTCAAAGAACTTCTAATGCAAGGGGTGGGGGAGCTAAAAAGAGGTCAAAGAACTTCTAATGCAAGGGGTGGGGGAACTATAAAGAGGTCAAAGAACTTCTAATGCAAGGGGTGTGGGAGCTAAAAAGAGGTCAAAGAACTTCTAATGCAAGGGGTGTGGGAGCTAAAAAGAGGTCAAAGAACTTCTAATGCAAGGGGTGGAGGAGCTGAAAAGAGGTCAAAGAACTTCTAATGCAAGGGGTGGGGGAACTAAAAAGAGGTCAAAGAATTTCTCATGCAAGGGGTGTGGGAGCTAAAAAGAGGTGAAAGAACTTCTAATGCAAGGGGTGGGGGAGCTAAAAAGAGGTGAAAGAACTTCTAATGCAAGGGGTGGGGGAACTAAAAAGAGGTCAAAGAACTTCTAATGCAAGGGGTGTGGGAGCTAAAAAGAGGTCAAAGAACTTCTAATGCCAGGGGTGTGGGAGCTAAAAAGAGGTCAAAGAACTTCTAATGCAAGGGGTGTGGGAGCTAAAAAGAGGTCAAAGAACATCTAATGCAAGGGGTGTGGGAGCTAAAAAGAGGTCAAAGAACTTCTAATGCAAGGGGTGGGGGAGCTAAAAAGAGGTCAAAGAACTTCTAATGCAAGGGGTGGGGGAACTAGAAAGAGGTCAAAGAATTTATAATGCAAGGGGTGTGGGAGATAAAAAGAGGTCAAAGAACATCTAATGCAAGGGGTGTGGGAGCTAAAAAGAGGTCAAAGAACTTCTAATGCAAGGGGTGGGGGAGCTAAAAAGAGGTCAAAGAATTTCTAATGCAAGGGGTGTGGGAGATAAAAAGAGGTCAAAGAACATCTAATGCAAGGGGTGTGGGAGCTAAAAAGAGGTCAAAGAACTTCTAATGCAAGGGGTGGGGGAGCTAAAAAGAGGTCAAAGAATTTCTAATGCAAGGGGTGTGGGAGATAAAAAGAGGTCAAAGAACATCTAATGCAAGGGGTGTGGGAGCTAAAAAGAGGTCAAAGAACTTCTAATGCAAGGGGTGGGGGAGCTAAAAAGAGGTCAAAGAATTTCTAATGCAAGGGGTGTGGGAGATAAAAAGAGGTCAAAGAACATCTAATGCAAGGGGTGTGGGAGCTAAAAAGAGGTCAAAGAACTTCTAATGCAAGGGGTGGGGGACCTAAAAAGAGGTCAAAGAACTTCTAATGCAAGGGGTGGGGGAACTAAAAAGAGGTCAAAGAACTTCTAATGCAAGGGGTGGGGGAGCTAAAAAGAGGTCAAAGAATTTCTAATGCAAGGGGTGTGGGAGATAAAAAGAGGTCAAAGAACATCTAATGCAAGGGGTGTGGGAGCTAAAAAGAGGTCAAAGAACTTCTAATGCAAGGGGTGTGGGAGCTAAAAAGAGATCAAAGAACTTCTAATGCAAGGGGTGGGGGAGCTAAAAAGAGGTAAAAGAATTTCTAATGCAAGGGGTGTGGGAGATAAAAAGAGGTCAAAGAACATCTAATGCAAGGGGTGTGGGAGCTAAAAAGAGGTCAAAGAACTTCTAATGCAAGGGGTGGGGGAGCTAAAAAGAGGTCAAAGAACTTCTAATGCAAGGGGTTGGGGATAGATGTCGCCAGCGAGGCTTTGGGGAAGGCGCGGTGGCGTCTGTGTTCTTTCTGATGCATAAACTTAATTAAATACAAGTAAAAACAGGGCATTAAATACGTATTATAAATACTAAACTCTTTCTTATCTTGACAGCACAAATGAAATCTTACAAGTTCCAACATGTAAATAAGCGCTCCCGAAACACGAGTCAACCTTTTACTTCTGCTTGGAGGATATCCTTGCAAGTAAAAGGTAATCATTATGAATATGGAAAGAAAGATTTGCTTATACTTCTACCTTTTGCTTCAGAGAATTACCTTGTATTTCTACCTTATGCTTACATGGATATCCTTCATTTTTATGAATACCTCCCGGTGTGTTGGGCAGGTGGTTTAGCAAGAGATGGTCTTTTCCCAATCTGTTTCTCTATCTTCCTCTCTAGTATTCATTTTCAAAACCATAGTTACTGTCCTCCCTTCAGATGAAGTGGCTATCCTGGAGGGTAATTAGCCTTGCATGGTATGTCGGTTCTGACTTGTTGACCAATTTTATCCGACATTTTATCTTTACTGTATGAGTTGTATTAGTTGCTTTATATATATATATATATATATATATATATATATATATATATATATATATATATATATATATATATAGATATATATATATATATATATATATAATATATATATTATTTTGTTATAATTATTGTTAAGTTTGTTTTCAGAGAGACGAGAGTTTTTCATTGCCTTCAAGTCTTATTCTGTCAAGAGATATTGAGGAAATTCCGGGACCAGTACGTCTCAGACTTTGCCTGCGTTTTCTTATGTATTGCACTATTCATAGACTGCATGCCAATATTCAATACCTTATAGTTGTCTCCAGAGAGTAAGATATCTCATTATGCTCTGAAACTTTGGCTTCTCAAATGAGGCACTCATCTGAGCTCCTTATTCCAAGTTTTTAAGAAAATAATAATTTTGAAACGAGATGTCATTCCTAGGGCAAGGAAAATGGTAGTGCATATAACAACTGAATTCCCTGCTTCTCAGAGTATGAATGTGGATGTCACGAGATTCCAAGTCATAAAAGTTTTTTGGCAGGCATAACAACATTCATTTGTGTTCCATCTATGATTCTAACGTCGATCGTCTTCTTACCTTTAAGGCTAAAATACAAGATGATTGAAAGGCCTCTTTTGTGTTTGTGATTTCAACATTCACCATAAGGAATGGTCAAATTCTGTTTTTTTTTTTTTTTTTTCATTCTAACATGTTTTGAGTATTGTTTTCTTGTCTGGACTTCACCTGCTAACTCATATTAAATTGTTGGACAAAAACCTGCGATCTAATAAATTTCTTATGCCTGATCGGAATATTAGTCTCTAGCATTGTCGTTTTGTTAGTCCTTTATGCAAGTTGCATAAGATTTTTCATGATTCTGACCATCCTTTGTATTCAGATCTTTCCAAATTGTACCACCCTATTCGGAGGCATACGGTTAATTCTAACAGTCTTGCCCTGTTCATCATAAGGCTCCCCACTATATAGTATTCTAGATGGAAAGCATAATCAAGTGAGGAACTGTAGTACTAAAACAAATAGGTATATTTTCTCCCATTTATTCTCCTTTCGCTACCTCATTGCAAGAGGGTCGTAACTCCAAATTTGCTAGTTTTGAGTTATACGGTGTACAAGATTGCCGAATTGATTCTGCATCTTTTGGTAAAAGAGTCGTAAATCTAGGTGAATTAGCGGCCGAGAGATGGCACTAAGAAGATTGTGAAACATGATCAAATTCATAGGACTTAGCAACTTTCAAATGCGTCTCCTGAAAAATCAGGAATTTGGAGTTACGACCCTCTTGCAATGAGGTAGCGCTTTATACAACGTTTCGAACATTTGTCCCTCATCAGGTTCTGCCAAGTTAAAAACATGTATTTGTACAAAACTGAGAAATATTGATGAAATTCTAGAGAAACGATAAGTTAATAGACATTAGAATTCAAATTAAAACAGTTTTCTGCTGAAGGAAGAGTTTTTAAGTTTAAACTAAGTTTAAACTTTTAGATTAAAAGTTTCCGGCAATCTTAGCTCGGCCTCAAAACGAGCTTTGCATAAAATACTAAAATCAATACGATTAAAATTGGTATTACTAGAGCCATGACAATACTCGTGGTTGCAATGCTGGTACTTTGTTTGGTTTACCAAAAGTCCATAAAGAAAATATTAATTTAAGGCCAGTGTTATATATAGTCGATTAATACAACAAATTTTAGCTTAGCAAAATTTATACCTGCTAATACAGATGAATGGGGTAGGAATATACCCTAGAAAATCCATATTATATTTTTGATACTATGAAAAAATGAAGCTTGAAAAGAGTCATTATATTAATACAACAAATTTTAGCTTAGCAAAATGTACATCTCCTGATATAGAAGATTGGGCTAAGAATATACCCTAGAAAATCCATATTACTTTTTGAAAAGTATAAAAAAAGTAAGCTTGAAAAGAGTCATTATATGGTAAGTTTCGATATTAAGAGCCTATGTATACATATATTTCCATAAAAGAGGTCATTTGAAATCGTAGTAAACAAAATATATAACGAAAATAACAACTTTAGGAACATAAGTAAATCTAAGGTTATACATTTATTGAATGTCATTTCTCATGATTCCTTTTAAGGAGAGAGTATTACAAACAAAAAGATGGATTACATTTATTGAATGTCATTTCTCATGATTCCTTTTAAGGAGAGAGTATTACAAACAAAAAGATGGATTAGCTAAGGGTAATCTCATTTTGTCTACTTTGGTCAATATTTTCTTATGCTTTTACAAGACTAAGTGGTTATAAAATTATCCTTTAAACTTTAAGCTTATCTTAGATATCGAAAATATATAAAAAATGGATGCAATAAAATTTTTCAGTTATCTAAACCCTCAACATAATATTATAAAATTCACTATGGAAGAAGAGAAGGAGAAAAAAAAGCAATCTTGGACGTACTAATAGCGAAAACTGTTGACCTTAACAAAGACATGGACTTTTATACGAAAGCTGCTTTCACTAGTGTTGGTTTAAATAATTTAAGTGAATATAATTCAAGATATAAAATGAACACTATCAATACTCTCATTAATAGAGAATATAGGGTATCATTAAGTTATTTAATTTCCCTAAAGAAATCATATTCTTAATATAAATTTTCAACATCAATGGTTTTCAAGACAATTTATTTTAGAAGAAAGTACAAAACTTTCGTAATCAAATAATTAACAGTGATAACCAGAATTCTGAAATAAGAGACCAGATTATGTATTTCAGACTTCCTTATATATCGAATAAGATCAATAATATAATAGAAAGAAAGTCAAATATATAACAAAAACATGTTTGAATTATGTAAACATTCTCACGGTATTCTTTAATGATTTTGAGATGGATAATTTACTTCCTAAGGAGTCTTTATCAAGCGAACTGTGTTCTATGGTTGTTTACCTATTTGTGAGCCCCAAGTGTAGTTCGGAATATTTGGGCTTCTTCTTCTTCTTTGTCTGCATCTTTTCCCACTTCTATGTGGGGTCGATGTTTCTGGCCAGCGTTCTCCATCTACCTCTGTCCCACACTCCATCACCGGTTAATCCCTTTGATCGAAGGTCATCCTTGATACAATCCATCCACCTTCGCTTTGGTCTCCCTCTCCTTCTCGTTCCCTGTACCTCCATTTCCATCACTCTCCTCCCAATATACTGTTCATCTCTTCCCATGAACATGACCATACCACCTCAGTCTACTTTCTTGGCATTTCAACAAAATTATTGTCTACGAGAACCTTCGAACATGGAGGCATTACTTCAGGACCCTTCTACCACTAGGCAAGCCTCCTCAGTCTTTTATAAGAAAACTTTGTCATGGCTCTTTTTAACTATGATGATTTTAGTATCTTATAAAAAGTTCGTTTTGAGACCAAGCCAAAATTGCTTCTTATATAGAGAAATTTAAGCATAGTTTAAACTTATATAACTTCACTAGAAAACTGTCTTAATTTCAAATTCTAAGGTCTATCAATATATTGTTTCTTCAGACTTTTATCAATACATTTTAGTGTTTATAACTTGGCATAATCTGATGGTGGACAAATGTGCAAAACGTTGTATAAAAGGAGAATAAACTGAAGAAATATACCGATTTGTTTTAGTACCTACGTTCCTCACTCAACTATGCTTTCCCTAGTCTCAAAATAATATAACCTCCATTCTTCTAGTATTCAAGAGGTTTCATTCCAACTGTGAATAGGCTGTGGAATGATCTTCCTAATCAGGTAGTTCAATCGATGGAACTTTAAAACCACGTAATTTGTATATGGCAGAT